>NC_053028.1:552363655-552600400 GCF_003073215.2 Triticum urartu | reverse complement strand
ATTTTAACTGAGACAACATGCATGCCAACTACTGGTCTATGTTTATCCTTTTTATCGGGTTTGGCAATTCTAGCAGCCTCATTACACAAATAAATAACATGTTCATCAATATTTTCTACCAAGAGATCTTTAACCATAGCAACACTAGGTTTCACTTTAATTTGTTCAGGGGTTTAGGTGCTTTAATATTACTTTTGCGAACTACGGTTGATACCTTAGCATATTCCTTTATCCTAACATGGAAATGTGGTTTTTCAATATAAGCAGTAGACACAACTGGATCAACATTATAAATAATAGTTTCATCGTTAGCTTTAACTGGTTCTTTAATTTGTTCTTTAATAGGGGGATGATATTTAAACCACTTCTCCTTAGGGAGATCAACATGAATAGCAAATGATTCACAAAAAGAGGCTACTATCTCAGAGTCAAGTCCATATTTAGTGTTAAACTTGTGAAAAGAATCGGTATGCATAAAAGATTTAACACAATCAAACTCAAGCTTAATATCTGACTCTTTACCTTCGTCGAGTTCCCAATTTTCAGGGTTGCGTTTAATTATTTCTAAGAGATCCACCCGAATTCAATAGTCTTCTTCATAAAAGAACCAGTATAAGAAGTATCGAGCATAGATTGATCATCACGAGAAAGCCGAGTATAAAAATTCTGAATACTAATTTCTCTTGAGAGCTCATGATTGGGGCATGAATATAACATTGACTTAAGCCTCCCTCAAGTTAGAGCGATACTTTCTCCTTCACGAGGCCAAAACTTTACATAATTCCGATCATGCCGAATTAGATGCATAGGATAAAACTTCTGGTGAAATTTCAATTTTAATCGATTCCAGTTCCAAGATCCAATATCATCGCATAGCCTATATCATGTCAATGCTTTTCCCTTCAAATATAAAGGAAAAAACCTTCTTCTTAACTTCATCTCCGGATAACCTGCAAGCTTAAACAATCCACAAATTTAATCCACATGTATCAAATGCATATCAAGATGTTTAGTTTCGTCTCCTGCATAAGGATTAGCTAGCAGTTGTTCTATCATACCCGAAGGAATTTCATAACCAATATTTTCAGTAGGCGCAGTAGGTTGAGAGGCAACTCTTTGTGTTTCCGGTTGAGGTGAGGATACCCCGAACAAACCCCTAAAAGGATTATCTTCCATAGTAACAAGTGACAATAAATTTCAGCACATAGTATAAGTTTTTCCTTACCGACTTCCACTTACCAAGAGCGCTTCACTCCCCGGAAACGACGCCAGAAAAGAGTCTTGATGACCCACAAGTATAGGTGAAAAATCGTGGATGTCGCCTAGAGAGGGGGGGGGGGGGTGAATAGACGCTTTAAAATAATTACGGTTTAGGTCTGAACAAATGCGGAATAAAACTAGGATTTAATTTGTCAAGCACAAAACCTAAAACAACTAGACAACTTATGCTAAGCAAGATAAACAACCGAGTGATAGCAAGATATATAACATGCCATAATATGGCTACCACAAAGTAAAATGCATAAGTAAAGGACTCGGGTAAGAGATAACCGAGGCACACGGAGACGACGATGTATCCTGAAGTTCACACCCTTGCGGATTCTAATATCCGTTTGGAGCGGTGTGGAGGCGCAATGCTCCCCAAGAAGCCACTAGGGCCACTGTAATCTCCTCACGACCTCGCACTGTTGGGGAACGTTGCATGGGAAACAAAAAATTTCCTACGCTCACCAAGATCCAATCTAGGAGATGACCATCTACGAGAGGAGAGATTGCATCTACATACCCTTGTAGATCGCTAAGCGGAAGCTTTAAGAAACGCGGTTGATGTAGTCGAACGTCTTCGCGATCGAATCATGACCTGTCCCGCAAACATCTTCGCGATCCAATCACGATCCGTCCTGCGAACTTCCGATCCAAGAGCCGAACGGACGACACCTCCGCATTCAACACACGCACGGCGTCATGGCGCCTTCACCTCCTCGATCCAGCAAGCGATAGTGAAGTAGTAGCTCGAGTCCTCTGGCAGCACGACGGCGTGGTGGCGGTGGTGGTGACGAAATCTCAGCAGAGCTTCGCTAAGCGCTATGGAGAGGAAGAAGGCTATGAGGGAGAGGAGAGGCAGCGCCGTGGCGTATGAGGGTGTTCAAGGGGTGTGGTTGCCCTCTCTCTACCTCTCTATATATAGGGGAAGGAAGGAGGGGGTGGCACCCCTAGGGTTTCCCCTTGGGGGGGCAAGGCAGATGGGATCTCCCCTAGGGTGACTTGCCCCCCAAGCCGGGTGGAGGGAACCCTAGATGGGGCGCCCCACCTTCCCTGGTTACGTGAGATGGGGTGAGAGGGGCGTTCATCCCCTTAGCGGGCTGGTTTGTCCCCTCCCCTTGGGCCATGAGCCCCCCAACACTTGTCGGGACCCCCCGAAACCCCTTTCGGTCATGCTGGTCATCACCCGGTACCCTCGGAACAATTCCGGACTCCAATACCCTTCGTCCAATATATCGATCTTCACCTCCGGACCATTCCGGAGTTCCTCGTCATGTCTGGATCTCATTTGGGATTCCTAACAACCTTCGGTAAGCACCATAATGACTCAACTATACTTATATCGTCACCAAACGTTAAGTGTGTAGACCCTGCGAGTTCGAGAACTATGCAGACATGACCGAGACACCTCTACGGTCCATAACCAATAGCGGGACATGGATGGCCATATTGGTTCCCACATATTCTACGAAGATCTTATCAGCCGAACCTCGATGTCAAGGATTCAACTAATCCTGTATGTAGTTCCCTTTGTCTATCGGTATGTTACTTGCCTAAGATTCGATAGTCAGTATCTCCATACCTAGTTCAGTCTCGTTACCGACAAGTCTCTTTACTCAGTCCGTAATACAAGATCCCATGGCTAAATCATTAGTCACATTGCTTGCAAGATTCTTGTGATGTTGTATTACCGAGTGGGCCCTGAGATACCTCTCCGTCATACAGAGTGACAAATTCCGGTCTTGATCCATGCCAACTCAACAGACACCCTCGGAGATACATGTAGAGCACCTTTATAGTCACCCAGTTACATTGCGACGTTTGGTACACACAAGGTACTCCTCCGGTGTTAGTGAGTTGCATGATCTCATGGTCATAGGAACATATACTTGACATGCAGAAAACAATAGCAATAAACTTGATAAGATCATATGCTACGTTTACAGTTCGGGTCTTGTCCATCACATCATTCTCCCAATGATGTGATCCCTTTATCAATTGACAACTCATGTCTATGACTAGGATACCATAGCCATCTTTTGATCAACGAGCTAGTTCGGTAGAGGCTTACTAGGGACATGTTGTTGTCTATGTATCCACACATGTATTTGAGTTTCCGATCAATACAATTCTAGCATGGATAATAAATGATTATCATGAACAGGGAAATATGATAATAACTAATTTATTATTGCCTCTAGGGCATATTTACAACACGCACAATGCAATATGATGTGATTCCACTAAGGGACCCTTGAGGGAGGTCACCGAACCCATACAAATGGCAACCGCTGGGGGCGGTCACCGAACCCGTACACTTCGGCAACCCTTGGGGGCGGTCACCGGAACCCGTACAAATTGCTCAGGGTGATCTCCACAACCTAATTGGAGACCCCGATGCTTGCCCGGAGCTTTACACCACAATGATTGAGCTCCGAAGCACCACCAACCATCTAGGGCACCCAAGCACCCAAGAGGAACAAGATCTAGGGTACCAAGCACCCAAGAGTAATAAGCTTCTCAACTTTTCACTTCCACGTATCACCATGGAGAACTCAAACCGATGCAACTAATGCAATGGCAAGGGCACACGGAGTTCCCAAGTCCCTCACTCCCAAATCTGGCCAAAGCAACGAAAGCTATGGAGGAAAATGAGAGGAAGAACAAGAAGGAGAACACAAAGAACTCCAAGATGTAGATCTAAGGGATTCCCCTCACATAGAGGAGAAAGGGATTGGTGGAAATGGGGATCTAGATCTCCTCTCTCCCCCCCCCCAAAACTAGCAATAATCCATGAAGGGATTGAGAGATAGCAAACTCCAAGAGGTCAACAATGGTGGGGGTAAAAGCTTGCAAGAGGATTGGGGTTGAAGGTGGAAGAGGGGGGGGGTATAAACACACCCAAGAAAAATATGGCCATTGCACAAAGCCACCACCCGGGCACCCGGACAAAAGGCCCGGACCCAATAGAGAAAAAGCCATACAACCCTGGGCACCCGGGGGTAAAACCCAGGGCACCCGGACATACAAGAAAAGCAACGGGGCAGGGGGACCGGGCACCCGGGGGTCCAAGACCCCGGGGACCTGGGGTAGGCCGAGAGGTGGCAAGGGGGCGGCTGGGATGAGCCGGGCACCCTAGGCCCCCAAATCTCGGGCACCGCACTAGACATGGGGGATTAGGAGGTGGCGGGGAGGGGCCGAGCACCTGGGGGCCCAAACCCCGGGCACCCGCACCGGACAGAGAAGGGATAGGAGGTGAGGGAGTAGCCCGGATGAGTCCTTGGGGGGGGGGGTCCGAGACCCTGGGCACCCGCATCGGTCAGAGAGGTGTCTACGGAGGGGCTCTGGTGACCCCGGGCACTCGGGGGTCAAGGACCCCGGGCACCCGCAGTAGGCAGGAGATGTGGGACCGGTAAAATTAAAATGGCCACAACTTTTGCAAGCGAACTCCGAATTTGATGAAACCAAGTTTGTTGGAAAGCTAAAGACAAGGGCTAACACAATCTTTATAGAAATATCAAGAAATAGAAATTGAGAACATACCCAAAATAAAATGGTGAGAACCCTTTCTCAAGTAAGACCGGTAAAAACTCCAACACCGAAACTCAAAAGAAGATGCATAGGAAATCGGTTTTCGATGAACTAGAGCTTGTCATGAAGATAACCACATGTTCTAAAATCTCACAAAGAGAAAAGATAAACAAGAACCAATAAATATGATGCCTAGGATGCAAAGGTTTGAGCTCTCTGCGAATGATACGAATAAGCTACTCACTCGAGAGCCCCCCTTGATAGTATGGCTATCGATCCTATGATCCGATCTCCCAACTAACACCATGAGACTGGTAAAATAGAAACCTATCAAGGACAAACCTTTGCCTTGTGCATAATCCATTTGAGCTAGATGATGAAGATCTTGACCTCCTCAACTTTACCACCTTTCTTGATTGCGCTAGCTTGATGAAGACTAGTAGATTGCTCCCCCATACTCCACTATGGGTGAGCCAAACTCCTTGGCACATCTTCACAAGTCCATTGTCACCACAATGTACAACAAGCATCAAGGGCGTGATCTCTTCATGATGCTCCACTTGAACTTGCCCACCGCAACCTAACCCCACATACAACTCTCACATAGACCACGGGTTAGTACACACAGCAAAATGGATAATACTTACCATACCATGAGATCACTTGATCCCGCTTGGTAAATCTTCTATGCTTTGTGTGTTGATCAACTTGAATCACTCTTTGTACTTAGTCTTGACCAACCTTGTATCTTTCCAACTCTCTTCATTAGGATGATGTCTTGAAGGTAAACATGAATGTTCACACAATCTTCTTCTTCTTTAAGACATGCTTGCAATAGGCTCAATTCTCACGTGACCAATCTTTGGATAAATCCTTGAATAGCACCTTGGTCAACACACATTCTTCTTATAATAACCTTGAAACTAACAAATGATCTTCAAGTAATACATATGGACAAACCCTTCAAACATAACTCAAGGCAACCATTAGTCCATAGCGATTGTCATCAATTACCAAAACCAAACATGGGGGCACCACATGTTCTTTCAATCTCCCCCATTTTGGTAATTGATGACAATCACTTTCAAGAGAGTTTTTATAAGGAATTAAGCATCACCATGCAAGGCAACAACTAATAATGCATGAGCATGAGATGCAAATGCTTAGGAACAAAACCAAAGCAAGAAACCCAAAACCCTCTAAGCTCTCCAAACTAAACTCTTGAAACTTCTCCCCCATTGGCATAGATTGCCAAAATGGGCCAAAAACTTAGAAGGCCAATATAATATGTGTTCCTCCATAAAGTGTGAATTTCTCAAAATATGAGTGAAATGACATACACATGTCTAACGATAAATAGTTGGAGGAAGACAAACTATATTGAGGATCCAAAGATTGCAAAAGGATGATATGCCACAAAGACATACCAAAGAGAAAAGCAAACAACCAGAAGGATGCCAATTGAAATAATCAATCAAATGCTCCTACGAGCCAAATGAATAAAACATATTATGATACGAGCATAGGAGTGTTCTAAAGAAACTAGAGAAGCTTCCCATGATTTTTGCACTATTTAGAATATTTGTATTTGGATGCCAAGTGCACAAAATAGGATCATCGCTCCCCCAAAATCAATAAAAACTCACAACTAGTGCATGTGAGCATATACACATTTTGTATAGGAAAGTAAGCCAAGCACTTGCAACAACCACATGGTCGAGCAACATGTAAAAGAGGCAACTTGAGGCTCAACCAAAATGATGTGTGTGAGTCATGGGAAAGCACTTGAGAAGACTAATATAAGAATGAGCATTAAGCATCAACATAGTCTTTTATAAATGTGACACAAGGTGCATGACATGTCCTTCCCACACACACACGACTAGCAAATGGGTTCACAAGCTCACTAAAAACAAATTAAAATACTGAAGCTTGTGACAACCCATGGTGAAGATAGATAAAGAAATCCTTGTCAAGAGGAGGGATACCAATCGAATGGCAAGCCTCGTCAAGACAAGTATGAGGAAAACTATATTCACCACAAAAGAGTGCATCAAGATGCAATGAGATAAGACCCGCACTCAATGCAAAAGTTTTCACGGAGCCATCAAAGAAATGACCCGAGAAAGAAAAGATGGACATGCACTACAAAAAAATACACTTCCGTGATGATACGTGTTTGTCACAGTAGGTCGCTTTTTTTGTCATGCATGTACATCCATGACAAATTTATGACAGAAACAAGATAGTCATACCTGTGCTGTCGTAGAAGTGTTCCATGACATTACCAAAATTATCATCACGGAAGTGTCCACTTCCATGACGATAAATCGTGCGTCACAGAAGTGCTTTCGTCAAGGGTGACCGACACGTGGCATCCACCGTAACGGAACGCCGTTAAGCTATCGGGTCGGGTTTTGGATCCGATAACCCGCTAACAGCCCTGACCAATGGGGATTTTTCATGTGTAAAATCATCATTGGCTAGAGGAAACACGTGTCGGCTCATCATCGGGACAGATGTCATCCACTCACTGGACAGAAGGCGCCTATGATACGTCGACACGTGGCACGGCCCAACAAGTTTAAATGGGCCGGCCCAACTAGAGGCCCACAAGATTTTGCGGACCATAATGGGCCGACCCAGCTAAAGGCCCATGAAATTTTGCGGGCCATAATGGGCTGGCCCAGCTAAAGGCCCACAAGATTTTGCGGGCCATAATGGGTCGGCCCAGGTAAAGGCCCACAAGATTTTTTTGTGCCATAATGGGCCGGCCCAGGTAAAGGCCCACAAGATTCTCACGGGTCATAATGGGCCGGCCCAACTAAAGGCCCACGAGATTTCGCCGACATTAATGGGCCGGCCTAGCTGTAGGCCCACAAGATTTTGAGGACCCTAGTAGGCCGGCCCATTAACTGGCTGCCATGTTTTGGGCCAAATGCCGGCCCTTATTTGATCCGGTCCATTAATGGCCTGTCACGCTCCGGGCCTAATAGTGGCCCATATGAGATCCGTCCCGTTAAAAGCCTACCACGTTTTGGGCCAAATTACAACCCAGATCAGGTCCGGCCCTTTAAGAGGCTTTGGGCTCAATTATGGCCCATATCAGATTTGGCCCGTCAACTGGACACTATGCTTTTGGGCCCACTTGCTAAAGGCCCACTTAGTAATTCGGCCTGATATCAGTTTTGGCCTGTTAAGGGCCCGTTTAACATTTTGGATTAATTTCGGCCTGTTAAAAGCCCGTCATATAGTTGGGCCTAACTATGGCCCGGTTTGCATTCGGCCTGCTCGCAGCCGATATCTGATTGGGCCAAACAAGGACCCAGACAATTTTGGCCTGTTAAAAGCCCGTGATTTGATTCGCACAATCATGGGCCGGGATTCATTTCGGGCTGCTGCGTAACTAGTAGGAATTAAGAACAAACCTACTCTATACAATAAAGAAATTACGGCATAGTAACTAAGAATAAAGCTACACTACACAATAAAGGATTTAAGGTATATTACATCCACTGGGCATCAAAGTTCGCCACCAGTGATCATAAAGCGCAACGAAGAAGCAAATTACAAAAACTAGGCACCATTGCAGCGTAACAAAATAATACTGAACCGAGACCACTTCCAAGACAGTTCAAGAAAGGTTAGCCTTGCGGGGGAACTGCTGCGCAAGCTGCTGAGCAAGGCTGTGAGACCGGCCTAGCATGTCGGTCATAGCTTCCAGGTGTAGTTGTTTAGCGATGAGGTTCTCATTGGTGTTCTCCGCAATCTTTTTTAGAGATAGGACTTCAAGTCGAAGTTGAGTTGCAGAATGCCTTTCTGCTAGAACTTGGGACTGAAGAAGTCGAACTGATTCAGACAACAAATTCTATGAGCTTGTCTGACTGTTAGTCTCAAGTAACTTGAACACTGCATCAAGACAAGACTTTGGGGTTGTCTCGCTATCTTCAAGATGTTTTGCCTTCTTTGCTGCAATATATGTTGGGTTTGTCTCACAGCCTTCAACAGACTTGTGCATGCCATCTGGCATATCACCCTGCAAAGCAGATAGATGACAAGTTTTGCACGTGTATAAACAAAGATGATAACTGTTCTGTCAATTCTATCCAATTTCAAATTAGAAAATAAAGAGTATGTTCAAAATATCAATAGCATAATTTGGCATTGTTCATAATGCGGGGAGCTTCACCACACTACTGGATTACCATGTCAACATAACAAGCATAGATGAAGGGCAAAGAAAATCATTGTATCTATTTTGGATAATGTGCATGGCATGTTGTTCATATCATCAACCACATCAGTAAGATAAAACAGGAGATGACAAGGTGCAAACGTGGGCTGCTTCACCACACACTGGATTATAGATCCACAAAAACAAGCATACATATAGGGAGTATTAAGTAATGTGCATGGTATGAATAAGGAATTTGGTTTTACAAGTAAAATTTAGAACTTACGGTTCTTACGAACATGCATTTTGGTAGAAACAGCAAACTAAACAGCAGTAAACGATAGGGAGTATGAGCAAATTAAACAGCAGTTGAGGATAAAGTCTTTAGAAGGACTGACTTACATTAACAGTTAACACCGTCTTTATAATGCCCTTCTCCATGGCAAGGGAAGGATAACTCAAGAATTTCAGCACAGAATCTTCTTCATAAGCATTGCCTGTACTCTACATTTTGTAGAGAGTAATTATAGATATGATAATACTGGAAGGGATAGAGGATAATGAAGATAAGATGCAGATTGATGCTACATAATCAACTACCAATCCCTGGAAGTACAAGCGTTACATGACAAAATGTACTGACAAGAGCAATGGGCTACACTTCTGCACTAGCATTGTCTGTGTATTCTACTTGTTGTTAAGATTAAATATAGATATGATCTTTTTTAGTAAATGGTGGGCGAGGGAGATAAGATGCAGAATGCTACAAAATGAACCAATCCCTCTTCCCATAATACAAGAGTGTTTTGAACACTGGTGTACTGTACAAAACGTTCTTATATTATGGGATGGAGGGAGTATCTATTAATGTAAGTACAGTGATAGACCACGTTCAGTCCTTACAAGAGGACTGCAGAGCTAAACCTCTTCAAAAGCATTGGGTTGATTCTAAATTTATGTAAGAGTCCATACGGATCTTATAATGTCCACCAAATGGACGATTACGAGGCTAACATGTGAAGTGATTCTACATAATCAAACAACTATGAAAGTAAGTATGGTCATACAGGGCAAGAGGTACTCACAATAGCAATGCAGTGTGCAGTATAGTTGCGAGATTCTGTGGTCCCTTGAGAACGAATGTTCTTCTGCTAACAGTTTTCGTATGTAGGAACTAGAAGTAGATGTGTCTAGAGGGGGGGTGATTAGACACTTAGTGCTAAAGTTGCAATTTTTAAGCCTTTTCGGTTTAAGTGGAGTTTAGGCACAAATTCAACACACACAATACATATCGAGCAAGCATGCAAAGAGTATATGAGCAGCGGAATGTAAAGCATGCAACTTGCAAGAATGTAAAGGGAAGGGTTTGGAGAGATCAAACGCAATTTGGAGACACGGATGTTTTTCCCGTGGTTCGGATAGGTGGTGCTATCCTACATCCACGTTGATGGAGACTTCAACCCACGAAGGGTAACGGTTGCGCGAGTCCACACAGGGCTCCACCCAAGGGCAACGGTTGCGCGAGTCCACACAGGGCTCCACCCACAAAGGGTCCACGAAGAAGCAACCGCCCACAAAGGGTCCACGAAGAAGCAACCTTGTCTATCCCACCATGGCCATCGCCCACGAAGGACTTGCCTCACTAGCGGTAGATCTTCACGAAGTAGGCGATCTCCTTGCCCTTACAAACTCCTTGGTTCAACTCCACAATCTTGTCGGAGGCTCCCAAGTGACACCTAGCCAATCTAGGAGACACCACTCTCCAAGAAGTAACAAATGGTGTGTAGGTAATGAACTCCTTGCTCTTGTGCTTCAAATGATAGTCTCCCCAACACTCAACTCTCTCTCATAGGATTTGGATTTGGTGGAAAGAAGATTTGAGTGGAAAGCAACTTGGGAAGGCTAGAGATCAAGATTCATATGGTAGGAATGGAATGTCTTGGTCTCAACACATGAGTAGGTGGTTCTCTCTCAGAACATATGAGTAGGAATGGTGTGTGTGTTCTGATGGCTCTCTCACTTAATGAGAAGGAGGTGGAGGGGTATATATAGCCTCCACACAAAATCCAACCGTTACACACAATTTACCAATCTCGGTGGGACTGAATCAGAAAACTCGGTCTGACCGAAATAGTAAACCTAGTGACCGTTAGGAATTTCGGTGGGACTGACATGCAACTCGGTAGGACCGATTCGGTTAGGGTTTGGGCATAACGTAATCTCGGTGAGACCGATTACACAAACTCGGTGGGACCGAATTTGGTAATTAGCTAACCAGAGAGTTGGTCAGGTAAACTCGGTGGGACCGATTTGCTCTTTCGGTGAGACCGAGTGGAACTCGGTGAGACCGAAAAGTTACAAAGGGGAAACACTGAGTTTACATTGCAATCTCGGTGGGACCGATTCGCTCTTTCGGTGAGACCGGAAAGTTACGAAAGGGAAACAGAGAGTTTGCAACCCCATCTCGGTGAGACCGAGATCCTTATCGGTAGGACCGAATTGCTAGGGTTTGGCAGTGGCTAATGACAAGTGAAAACTCGGTGGCGCCGGATAGGAAGAATCGGTAGGACCGAGTTTGGCTTAGGGTTTAGGTCATATGTGGATATGGGAAAGTAGTTGAGGATTTTGGAGCATATCATTAAGCACATGAAGCAAGAGGCTCATTAAGCAACACCTCATCCCTCCTTGATAGTATTGGCTTTTCCTATGGACTCAATGTGATCTTGGATCACTAAAATGTAAAATGAAGAGTCTTGAGCTTGAAGATTTAGCCAATCCTTTGTCCTTGGCATCTAAGGAGTTCCCACAACCTTTAGTCCATGCCACTCCATTGTTGAACTTATTTGAAACATGCCAGATAGAAATGTTAGTCCAACAAGAGATATGTTGTCATCAATTATCAAAACCACCTAGGGAGCACTTATGCTTTCAATCTCCTCCTTTTTGGTAATTGATGGCAACATACATCAAAGCTTTAGATAAAGATATAAAGAACAGCAAGTAAGGCTTTGGAAGAACATGTAGCAAGCATAGGCTCCCCCTACATGTATGCACTCATGTAAATATGAAATATAGAGGCATGTGAGAGCATAAACATGACAGAGTAGGCAATGTGTTACATGTATCTTGGCCATATGCATCAGAGCAAAAGATTATCAAGGAAAATACCTTCATGCTCATGAGTCCTTCTTGCAAACAGTATGTACATAAGCAAGAACTCCTCATACTCATGACTTTGATGCATATACTTACCTTGTGGTCTTGAGTTGGCTTAGGATGGAATGAACCTGCAAAAACAAGGTTAGATAACACAGGTACGTCCACTAGCCAGAGCAAACAAAAGAAACCACAAGAATACCAAGACTGGGATGACATGTAGAGAGTGAGTACAAGGTACCATATTGGATTCAACATGTCCCCAAGAATAAAGATATGCAATGAATTTGGCTGATTTCTTTTCCCTTAGGTGTCTTGCTCCCCCTGAATCTTACATGGGATATTGGGAGAAGATAGGAAACAGAAAATCAGAGCTGAAGGATATGAATAGAACTTAATTCAAATGAGTTTATATGAACATGTCTTTCCCCCAAAAAAGACATGTGGCATCTCTCCTCTTGAACATCAAGCGTCTGGGATCCTCGAGACTTTCTCTCTCCCTTGAGGTCTCTCTCTCCCCCTTAATACTTTCTCTCTTGTAGGTTTGGTCCTTGAGACTGTTTCTCTCCCTTGATGTGATCTCTCTCTCCTACAAGCTTTGATGTGATCTCTCTCTCCCCCTTTGACATCAATTTCCAAGAAGGTTTTTCCTGGAATCCGCCAAATAGGTTTGGTCCTTGAGATTCAGCACAAAGCAGAGGATAAAATTGTGATGCTTGTGGAGGACAAGATTCATTGAGTGGAGCTGGATCCGAAGAAATGTAGAACAAGTGGCAAACTGTTTTTCTGATTGCAAAGTCGGTGGCACCGAGTGGCATATTTCGGTGGTACCGAAAAGATTCGGTTGGACCAAAATTTGCAAGTCGGTGAAACCGAGTTTACACCGAGAAAAACACTTGTCACCTCAGCTCACTAGGCAAGTAAGATCTCACAAAGATTTGCAAAGAATTAGCTGAAGGATTTGCAAGGAATTTGATGCAGAAATATGCAGAACAAGAGCAAAAAGAAAACAATGAAAGTTTCTAGATGAAGTTTTTTTTTTGTGTGTGAGAGAGAAGGAAACAAATATGCAAGGAACAAATGCAATAACTCAGAAAGGGACACAAGAGAACTTCATCTAGAATTGGGCGGTGACATAGTCACCTATGTTAGAGTATGTTGACTTAGGAGTCAAGTGAGGACACTTGATCATAGGTCATACTCATCGTTTAAGCTCAAAATGGGGTTACCATTTTTCGTTTAAGCATTTTGTTGTATTCACATCTTGTTGAGTTGCTTTGACTCATGTCTTGGAGTAAAGCTTCTCAAAGATGGAATAACATACCTTGGGTAGTGATGTAGTTCTTGCTCATGTAGTTGAACTTGTGTGGGTGCTCAAGGTTGATGTAGTTCATCAAGAGTTGGGAGCATCACTTGGAGTTTGAGTTCATCTACCTACATGGGTTAGTTCTTGCAAGGAAGAGCACTTGTGTGTCCAAAAATGACAATCATGAAGCTTAATATAGAATTTGTCAAAGGATATGTTTGAATGGTTTTGTGCTTCCTTGTCTTCAACCACTATTGTGTAGAGTCTTGGTCTTGTAGAGATTGCTCAAGATGTGAGTGAGTCGCAATCTCATGGAATTAGATTCAACCAAGCACCTACATGGGTTAGACAACATGCAAGGTGCAAATATATCCAAGACATAAGATAGTTATCATAAGAGATACATCATGGATTAGCCATAAGCTCATGTCTTGCATGTATCCAATGGAGTTTCTACTCCAAATCCGAAGCATCAATGATGTTCAATTCACCTCTCAACCTGCAAAACACTTTCTCATCAAGCGGTTTAGTGAATATATCCGCTAATTGCTTATCGGTGCGAACATGCTTAAGATTGATGTCACCCTTAGCAACATGATCTCGAATGAAATGATGACGAACTTCAATATGCTTAGTTCGAGAATGTTGTACAGGATTATGACCAATTTTGATAGCATTTTCATTGTCACAAAGCAGTGGAACATGTTTCACATAAATCCCATAATCTTTAAGAGTTTGAGTCATCCAAAGTAATTGAGCGCAACATGAACCAGCGGCAATGTATTCAGCTTCGGCGGTGGATAAGGATACCGAGTTTTGTTTCTTGGAAGACCAAGACACAAGAGATCTACCAAGAAATTGACAAGTACCCGAAGTGGACTTTCTATCAACCTTGTCTCCGGCATAATCCGAGTCGGAATAGCCAACAAGATCAAAAGAAGACCTCTTAGGATACCAAATGCCAAAATTTGGTGTATGGATTAAATATCTCACTATCCTTTTCATAGCCTTAAGATGACAATCTTTAGGAGCAGCTTGATATCGTGCACACATGCATACACTTAGCATAATATTGGGACGTGAAGCACATAGATATAACAATGAACCAATCATAGAGCGATAAACCTTTTGATCAACTGGTTCACCATCTTTGGTTAAATCATTATGTCCACTAGTAGGCATGGGTGTAGACATACCTTTGCATTCTTGCATATTGAACTTCTTGAATAAGTCCTTGGTGTACTTTGTTTGAGAGACAAATGTACCTTCCTTAGTTTGCTTGATTTGCAACCCAAGAAAGAATTTGAGTTCACTCATCATAGACATCTCAAACTTCTCTGACATTAGCTTTCCAAACTTTTCACTAAAGAGAGGGTTAGTTGAACCAAATATGATGTCATCAACATAAATTTGGCATACAAATAGCCATCAACCCTTTTAGTAAAAAGAGTAGAGTCAATTTTACCAATTTCAAAACCACTTGTAGTAAGGAACTTGGTCAATCATTTATACCATGCTCTAGGAGCCTGTTTAAGACCATAAAGAGCTTTGTGAAGTTTGTAAACATGATTTGGTTTCTTAGGATTGACAAAGCCGGGAGGTTGTTTGACATAAACTTCCTCCTCTATTTCTCCATTTAGAAAAGCACTTTTAATGTCCATTTGGTACAAGGTGATATTATGGTGATTAGCATAGGCAAGTAAGATGCGAATGGACTCAAGTCTAGCAACGGGAGCATACGTCTCACCATAGTCCATACCTTCAACTTGTGTGTATCCTTGGGCGACGAGACGTGCTTTGTTGCGGACCACTTGTCCATCTTCATCTTGCTTGTTGCGAAACACCCATTTGGTACCAATGATGTTGTGGTTGTTGTCGGGCTTCTCAACCAATGTCCAAACTTGGTTTCTCTCAAAATTATGTAGCTCTTCATGCATAGCGTTTATCCAATACGGATCTTCCAATGCTTCTTCAACCTTCATTGGTTCAATGCTAGAGATGAATGAATAGTTTTCACAAAAGTTAGCTAAACGAGTTTTTGAGCGAGTGATTCTCCCGGTTTGTATATCATTGAGGATTTGCTCGACGGGATGATCTTTGGCAATTCTTGCTCGAACTCGTGAGAGCTTTTGCTTGGGTCTTTGTTGAACATCTTCTTCATCTTGTTCTTCTTCTTGTCCTTCTTCATTGTTGACGTCGCCGTTCTCTTGTCGTGGTGGAGAAGGAGGTTGTTGATGTTCATCTTGACATATTTCCTCGTTTTCTTCATCTTGATGTGTCCCACTTGTGGATGCTTCCGTGTCGATTCTTGGTTCACCTTGTCGTGAAGTAGAAGCTTCCACTTGGACGGATGAAGTACTCTCCTTCACCTCCGTTGGATGAATTTTGCCAATGGACAAGTCTCGAATTGCTTCTGAAGGGTCTTTGTCTCCTACATCAATTGGCAGTTGCTCTACTTGCGAGCCATTAGATTCATCAAACTTCACATCTACCGTCTCTTCAACCTTTCGGGTGAAATTGTTGTAGACACGGTAAGTGTGAGAGTTTGATCCATAACCAAGTAGAAAACCTTCATGAGATTTAGGAGCAAACTTTGAACGACGATGCTTATCAAGAATGTAGCACTTTGAGCCGAATACTCGAAAGTATCCAACTTGAGGCTTGTTACTGGTAAGGAGCTCGTATGCCGTCTTGCCGAGTAGCTTGTGAAGATATAAGCGATTTGTTGCGTGACAAGCTGTCTCGACCGCTTCTGCCCAAAAGTGCTTTGGCGTCTTGTATTCATCAAGCATCGTTCTTGCCATTTCGATGAGCGTCTGGTTCTTCCTCTCAACAACTCCATTTTGTTGAGGTGTGTATGTGGCCGAGAACTCGTGTGAAATCCCTTCTTCGTCAAGAAAGGTGTCCACATTTGCGTTCTTGAACTCCGTTCCGTTGTCACTCCGAACCTTCTTGATCTTCACATCAAACTGATTTTGGGCTTTCCTAGCGAAGTTTCTGAAGATCTTCTAGACCTACGACTTGTCATTAAGAAAGAACACCCACGTAAATCTTGAAAAATCATCAACTATAACTAGACCAAAAGAATTTCCACCGAGACTCTTGTAGGCGTTGGGACCAAAAAGATCCATGTGAAGTAGCTCGAGTGGCCTCCTTGTGGTCATGATGTTCTTCACGGGATGTCTTCCTCCAACCTATTTACCTGCTTGACAAGCACTGCAAAGTCTATCCTTATCAAATATTACATCGTTAACTCCAAGGATATGATTTCCTTTAATAAGCTTATCAAGGTTTCTCATGCCAACGTGACCTAGTCGTCTATGCCACAACCAACCTTTTGAGGATTTAGCAACAAAGCAAGTTTTAGGTTGTGCCTTTTTAGAGAAATCGACAATATAAAGATCACCTCTACGCATACCCGTAAAGACCATTTTATGATTGTCTCGACGAAATACTTGGCAATCTACCTCAGTAAATAGGACATTCAAACCGAAATCAGCAAGTCTAGATACTGAAAGTAAGTTGTAGCCAAGAGATTCAACGAGCATGACATTTTGAATGGAACTATCATGTGAGATGGCCACCTTACCAAGGCCAACCACTTTACCCTTTGAATTATCACCAAAGGTGACATATTTTCGAGGGTCGTTGTTTTCAGCAAGCTCACGAAACATCTCTTCATCTCCGGTCATATGATCAGTACATCCACTCTCAAGAACCCATTCCTTTCCTCCTGATTCATATCCCCGAAGATTTGCCATAAGACCAAAATGTCTCATTGCATCATCAAGATCGAAGTCACTATCATCATCATCATCATCATAATATTCATGTTCATCATGATCTTGTGACTCATCATTTCCTAGAGAGGGCAATTCATTAGATAAATGATCAAAGTGGTTACTTTTATGAATTCTCATAGCTTTGAATATGATATCATTAATGATTCCAACATCTCCTTTAGCATGCTTAAGATTGGCAAGTTCAAGAAGACATTTACCAAAACTAGGATCACTAGAGTTCATCTTACTCAAGGCAATAGATTTATGGAGAATTTCATCCAAAGTTTTCAAGGAATGATTGGGAAACCTTTCCTCAAGAAATTTCCATATAGTATAGGCGCAATTTTGAGTAGGCAAACTAGCAATCAGATTTTTGGGCAATCCTCTAATGATAAGCTCAATAGTTCTAAGATTGCGAATCATGTCAATATCTTCATCTAGGGTAGGATGCAAGGGATCAATATGGGGTGCACAAGGGCTAGCAATATACTTGTTCAAATGATATTGATTGAAGATTACAAGCACCTCATTTTTCCACTCATGAAAATACTTTCCATCAAGAATAGGCACTCTATGTCTAAGACTCCCTAGAGTAGACACATCCATCTTCCTCCAATGGTGATTAAACCAAGGCAATGGAGACCAAAGCTCTGATACCACTTGTAGGAACTAGAAGTAGATGTGTCTAGAGGGGGGGTGATTAGACACTTAGTGCTAAAGTTGCAATTTTTAAGCCTTTTCGGTTTAAGTGGAGTTTAGGCACAAATTCAACACACACAATACATATCGAGCAAGCATGCAAAGAGTATATGAGCAGCGGAATGTAAAGCATGCAACTTGCAAGAATGTAAAGGGAAGGGTTTGGAGAGATCAAACGCAATTTGGAGACACGGATGTTTTTCCCGTGGTTCGGATAGGTGGTGCTATCCTACATCCACGTTGATGGAGACTTCAACCCACGAAGGGTAACGGTTGCGCGAGTCCACACAGGGCTCCACCCAAGGGCAACGGTTGCGCGAGTCCACACAGGGCTCCACCCACAAAGGGTCCACGAAGAAGCAACCGCCCACAAAGGGTCCACGAAGAAGCAACCTTGTCTATCCCACCATGGCCATCGCCCACGAAGGACTTGCCTCACTAGCGGTAGATCTTTCACGAAGTAGGCGATCTCCTTGCCCTTACAAACTCCTTGGTTCAACTCCACAATCTTGTCGGAGGCTCCCAAGTGACACCTAGCCAATCTAGGAGACACCACTCTCCAAGAAGTAACAAATGGTGTGTAGGTAATGAACTCCTTGCTCTTGTGCTTCAAATGATAGTCTCCCCAACACTCAACTCTCTCTCATAGGATTTGGATTTGGTGGAAAGAAGATTTGAGTGGAAAGCAACTTGGGAAGGCTAGAGATCAAGATTCATATGGTAGGAATGGAATGTCTTGGTCTCAACACATGAGTAGGTGGTTCTCTCTCAGAACATATGAGTAGGAATGGTGTGTGTGTTCTGATGGCTCTCTCACTTAATGAGAAGGAGGTGGAGGGGTATATATAGCCTCCACACAAAATCCAACCGTTACACACAATTTACCAATCTCGGTGGGACCGAATCAGAAAACTCGGTTTGACCGAAGTAGTAAACCTAGTGACCGTTATGAATTTCAGTGGGACTGACATGCAACTCGGTAGGACCGATTCGGTTAGGGTTTGGGCATAACGTAATCTCGGTGAGACCGATTACACAAACTCGGTGAGACCGAATTTGGTAATTAGCTAACCAGAGAGTTGGTCAGGCAAACTTGGTGGGACCGATTTGCTCTTTCGGTGAGACCGAGTGGAACTCGGTGAGACCGAAAAGTTACAAAGGGGAAACACTGAGTTTACATTGCAATCTTGGTGGGACCGATTGCACATCTCGGTGGGACCGATAATATTGCAATGGGTAAGAGAGAGTTTGCAAGCCCATCTCGGTGAGACCGAGATCCTTATCGGTAGAACCGAATTGCTAGGGTTTGGTAGTGGCTAATGACAAGTGAAACTCGGTGGCGCCGGATAGGAAGAATCGGTAGGACCGAGTTTGTCTTAGGGTTTAGGTCATATGTGGATATGGGAAAGTAGTTGAGGGTTTTGGAGCATATCATTAAGCACATGAAGCAAGAGGTTCATTAAGCAACACCTCATCCCTCCTTAATAGTATTGGCTTTTCCTATGGACTCAATGTGATCTTGGATCACTAAAATATAAAATGAAGAGTCTTGAGCTTTTGAGCTTGAGCCAATCCTTTGTCCTTAGCATTTTGAGGAGTTCCCACAACCTTTAGTCCATGCCACTCCATTGTTGAACTTATCTGAAACATGCTAGATAAAAGTGTTAGTCCAACAAGAGATATGTTGTCATCAATTATCAAAACCACCCAGGGAGCACTTGTGCTTTCAATCTCCCCCTTTTTGGTAATTGATGGCAACATACATCAAAGCTTTAGATAAAGATATAAAGAACAGCAAGTAAAGCTTTGGAAGAACATGTAGCAAGCATAGGCTCCCCCTACATGTATGCACTCATGTAAATATGAAATATAGAGGCATGTGAGAGCATAAACATGACAGAGTAGGCAATGTGTTACATGTATCTTGGCCATATGCATCAGAGCAAAAGATTATCAAGGAAAATACCTTCATGCTCATGAGTCCTTCTTGCAAACAGTATGTACATAAGCAAGAACTCCTCATACTCATGACTTTGATGCATATACTTACCTTGTGGTCTTGAGTTGGCTTAGGATGGAATGAACCTGCACAAACAAGGTTAGATAACACAGGTACGTCCACTAGCCAGAGCAAACAAAAGAAACCACAAGAATACCAAGACTGGGATGACATGTAGAGAGGAGCACTGTGTATGTTCAAGTGGCTGCCGTGTTTCGCACTCCTCCGTCGTAAGAGTGGAAACGCTTGCTGTAATCATTTTTTTCTTCTGAAAAATAGTGGACACGCTCTACCGTGCGGATCCTCCTCCAGCCATGCACTAAATTACTCACTTTCGCCGACGTGTGGGATAGCCAGCATCGGGGTCTACCAGCCATACACTAAATTACTCCGTAGTAGAGTGACGGTAGACTACCCCGATCGAAGCACCGCAGTAATGCCCAATGAGCCGTCAAATCACAAAACCCCCTCCTTTCTAGCAGTAAGTTGGACGGACGAAGCAACCATCATTTCACTCTTCTCTCTCAGCTTCGTCTCTACCCAAACCTCGCTTCTACCTCATCTTTTTCCTCATTTCTTCAAGAAAACCCCGACCTGCTTCTGCCATTGTTCTTCTCTCCCAAAGAAGGAAAGGTGAGCGCATCAACGGTGTTGATTCTGGCCAAGGCCCGGTCTTGCAACCCCGAGACTGATCCTATAAGTCCCTTTTTTTCTTCTTCTTTTAGGTTTGTGATTATGGTTTATTTTCTTTTATTTCTATTTGACAATTTCTTGATGGACACTGGAGCACTGACCGAAGTGATGTCTATGGCTCTGGCCAAAACCATCGAGGCTCATGGTACGAAGAAGCGCAAGCACCCCGCCGAGACTACATCAGACAAGCTCAAAGCCATCGCCCTGTCCAAGCCCTCCTCTCCGGGATCCCTCATTAAGCAAGTCCAGGTAATATCTCTTCTTGACGATCTTTTTCTCGATCTTGATCGTGTTTTTTCATCTAACACGCAGTACTAGTACTAGTAGTACAACTTTCTGGGTGATCTTGCATGTGATTTTTGTGTGCCAAATGACGGTTCTAAATTCCTATTTTGACCAAAACATGCGAGAGGTTGACACTAATTTCTTATAGATTACTTTCAACTACTCCCTCTGTCCCAAATTTCTTGTCTTAGATTTGTCTAGATACGGATGTATCTAATACTAAAATGTGACTTGATACATCCGTATCTAGACAAATCTAAGACAAGAATTTTGGGACGGAGGGAGTACTTTATGAACATCAATGCTACCTTTTAAGAGGGTATATTTGCCTCAGTAACTTGTGTTATGGATATTGCATGTAATCCCTCTGCTCTCATGCCTTTGAAGACATGTTCTAGTGTCTTTGTTCACTCATCTCTGTGCGTATATGTAGTCATATATGGAGTATAATATCGAAAATCATCTTATATTTCTGAACGGAGGTAGTAATAAAATATGGTTTCTGTTTGAATTAGAACCAGGTCTGTGGTGGAGATGAAGTTCTCAAAGTCATGCCGTGTGAACTGGAAGACCTGATGATGAGTTCTACTGCTGAACTATCTAGTTGCTGTGTCCTTGTCGCCACGTGTCCTGAACTAGTGTTTTCCTGTAGCATTGTTGTCAGGCGTGTTCTCGAGGTTGTACTTGACCACAACAATTTCCTAGCTGTGCCTTCGATTACGAAGGGTGTGGTTCTTGTAAAGCTTCCCAAAAAATCTGATGCGGCCTATCTTCATCATCATGTTTATGAGTGGAAAGACCACTCTGTTAGGTTCTCCAAGGTTGACAAGATGGTGATGGTGCATGTAGACATCTCACACGAAGTCCATGGCCTAGTCAGTTATGCGGGGTTCATCCTGTAGGTCGGTGGCAAAAAATAGTCTACAGAGTTTAGTTAGTGCAACTTTGCTTGTGTGTAGTAAGTACTATTGTTCGGTACATGATTTGTGTTTGTGAACCCTGTATTGTTTATTAGTACTGCCGCTTTTGGTGTGTGGCCAGTCCTGAGAACGATCTATGTTAATGTCTGTCCACTCAATTCAGTCTGTATATTTTGAAGTATCCATATCATATTTTTTGTGAGGACGGTCTATCAATTATGGTTACACTCCAATATCTGTATGCATTGCAGGGTTTATCACACCCACCAGGATTTCCAGCCCCATGGATGTTCGGTCCATACGATTTGTCATGACCTTTGGACTGTCCTGCTTGTGGGAGTAGGCGGGGCCCCTGCATGCCACACGTAGTTGAACGATCAATCTTCTGTTTAGTACTTCAACATAGTGATTTCCTGGTAAGGATTCACTCGTGTCACATCAAGTAAATCTTATTGATTTAATGTCATGTTTTCTTTCTTTTCTTGCAATTTTACGATGCAGGTTTTGCCATGTGACATTCATCACAGAATAAACCGTTTGGTTTGCTCTACGATGGCTATTTTTGCAGGTTTCACTTCTTATGTCGTGTTAGTAACGAAGGCACTGTCCATCACTTATATTACTGGAAAAAATTGAATCAGTCTGTTGTCTGAGTATAAGCTGAATCCCTATGATGAACTGTAGTTTGGTTTAACAAAAAAGGCACAATTAGTCCTTCTCGCGTTTAAAAGAAATGAAGAAAAAGACTAGATCACAGTCACGGATCCTAGTCAAATTAGAAAGCTGATCATAGCAGACCAGACACGATCGCCGCTGTCTCGCACAGATCGAGCACCAATAGTTGCTCTAGCACTGACAGCGGCAGCAGCTCAGTCTGATCCAACTGAGGATTGGGCACCGACTGCATCAGCAGATCAGTCTGATCTACCGGAGGATCGGGCATCGACACCGGCACCTGCTCCGACACCGGCACCGGCTCTACAAGGAGCACCATCTCCGGCAGTAGCAGCGGCTTCGGCACTTGCACCAACACTTGCACTTGCATCTGCTCCTGCCCGTGCAGTTGCACCGGCAATAGACTGGGCTGCAGTTCGCACTTCATATACCAAAGTCCTTACAAAAACCGACATGTCCACCTTCTTGGTAAGCATTGGCCGCCCAAGTGCTTCGTTCTTTTTTCTTTCCATGTTGTTTCACATGATTCATTGTGTTGATCTAACTGTTTGGGTATGTCTTCTTGTTTGCAAACAGAGAATTCCTAGAGCAACGAGGGAGTCGTTCAACAATCCGGGTGACCGCGGCCAAGTTTCTCTTACCACGCGCAGCCTTGGTGTGAATGAACCTGCTCAATATATCGTAAGTACAAAGGATGGTCGCATCATGATTGATGCTAAAGGATGGTCAAGGTTCAAATCAAAATCATATCTTGCGGTAGGGGATGATGTCAAAATCGAACTTTCTTGGCAAGGAGAGCTGGTCCAAATCAACTTTGAAATTCTTCAGTAGCAGCACACAACTGCCTAACTGATCTCTCCTCCGAGAGATTTTGATGTAATAATTTGGCATGGTGAAACAAGTGTCCTGTGTGTATAAGTAGTACGATAGTATTATTTATCACATGGTATATCGTTGATAGAATTGCAACTCTGATTGCTGGTTAGGAACTGTCGTCCGATTTCATTCCAATAGCTGCCATGCTTTATTCAATTTTGTGTATTCGCCTTGTGATAGCATCTAAAACCAGCGCCGTACCGATCGCTTGCAATATGAAAAACGCTGAGGTAGAACACATGGGCCCCCAAACATGCAGGGTCGGCCTGCGGCCCAAAGTCCAGAACCTGGTTTCGAGAAGCACTAGCTCAGTGCAGAAGTGGCGTCCTCCTCCTGCTGTGGGTTGGGCGAAGATGAATGTTGATGCTGCGTTATCTCACAATGGTGAAAGGGGAGCCCTGGCAGTTGTGATCCGGGATCATACAGGCTTCTTCCTTGGAGCATTGGCACTGGTGTGCGAAAGTGTTACTGATCCAGAGATCCTAGAGGCAATGGCATGTTGCGAGGGGCTATCTCTGGCTCTTGATTTAAACCTGCAACAAGTTCATATTAGCACCGATTGTTCAGCAACAGTCAAGCATATCAGAGAGGCATACTTGGGGCCCAACAAAGTTATTATGGACGAGATCAAGATGAAGAAGAATATGTTCCAAACCATGGAGATCATACATGAAAAACGCGAGTGTAATGTTGAAGCACATGTGCTTGCAAAAGCTGCTACTTCTTTGCCCTGTGGACGCCATCTTTGGCTCACAGGAACCCCCGAAATTATTTGTATACCTATGACTGTTAATCTTCAATAAAGCAGCTTTTATCCCTCAAAAAAACATCTGAGTATTATATTCTCAGCTGAACCCCCATAATGCTCGTGCGTTGCAGAGGGAGTATTTTTCTCGGCAAGGTGAGCCTGTGATATAAAAGATTTGTATATTTCTTTATAGAGGGAGTATCTCTCTGTCAAAAAATATATTTATGTGTAACTAGTTACGCATGTCTTTCTACTTCCTTTCGCTGATATGTGGGGCAACCGGCAACGGGGTCCGCGTGCCATATGCACAAATTAGAGTGCACAACTTCACGGTAGACACACCCCGGCCGTAGCACCGCAGTAATGCCCAATGAGCCGTCAAATCACAACCCCCCTATCCAGCTTTAGCAGTAAGCTGGATGGACGAAGCGGCAATATTTCACTGGGCCTGAATCCCTTTCTCCCTTGTCTGCTTGTTCAGAGAAAACCCCCTCTCGGCGATTGCATAGGGTTTTCTCATGGAGAACCAGGTACGAATTCTTCATCCATCCCCGATAAACCCAAGTCCCTTGGTCGCAGGTAATCCTAGGATGGCAGCCGTCGCCGTTGATGCATTTTTCTTCCTACTGAATCTAGTGTGTTTCATTTGCAGTGCCCAAAGTGCGAGTACCCTACATGTTTCTGCGCCCTCGGCGAGACGCCACACTTGTTCCTTCTCATTCTAACACAACATTTTGAAACGCGCACAGTATGTTCCTAGAATCCTCTTTTCTATCCGGGAGGGTGGGTTTTTTTTGAACATGCTGTGTTCTCATATTATTTTTCCTGCAGTGTATTATTTGCTCTGCCAGAACACATGTACTCAAGATGCTCGGCCTTGCCATAACTGAATACACTAGTTTAATGGTCACAGTGAAGACAAGCCATGGATATAAGTTCCGAGTTGGGTTCATGAACCAAGAAGATCGCTGCTTTTTTATGGCCGAACTTGGATAAACTTTCTCAAGTGTTACGGACTGAAAGTTGGCGCATGAATGTTGATGGAAATAGCAGAACCTGGTCTCATCTTCACTGCGATCTTCCACCCCGACGTCGTTCCAATTTTTCATCCATGTTAGTTTTGTATCTGGTTCTTGCTTGTTGCCTCGATTACTTCTTAATCCACCTATTTTGTCTAACTAATCACAATTTAACTTTAGAAGTAGCAACAAATCTCTCACGAAGATGCTACTTCTAACTAATATTTTCTTATAGTTGGTGGCACGTGTAGGTTTTTTCAGAGTAAAGCAGTCTGCTCGTTTGTTACTCTGTAATAACTCGGCTGTTACTAATGACACTGAAGTTGACTGGATCAACATCCACAAGTTCCTACACTTTATTGATCATCTTGAGGTCCTTGTGGGGCGTTTCAATGGTGGAAGGCCACGTGGGATATGTGTGCCACTGCTGCACTCGTTGAACAGGTCCAACTGTGTCGAGAAACTTATGGTACGAGTTGTTTTCTGTTATATATGTTGTTCATAAACTATTGCTTATACACAGTTTTACAGCTGTGATCTTCTTGAAACAGGAACTGCCGAGTTCTATTGTTCCTATACACATGCCTGACCATGGTCGGGTCAGACATGCGCTTGGTCGTGTTTCTTCAGTCATGTCTTCCTCCAGCCGCCAAAACCAAACCAGCGCCGGCGGGGCCGCCTGCTTCCGCCTCCCACGGCTGGCTGCGCCTCAGCGCATGCATCGCCGCCCCACCGTCTCCTAAATCGTTAACGCCGATGTCCTCCGCGCGCTTTGGTGCGCTCGCCGTGGCGCCGCCCTCTTGGGTTGTCAACATGGTCGACAAACAACAGGAATCGGCAGAAGTACGTGGAGAGTATGACAGTAGGGGCCCACCACGTCAGCGTATGGAAAAATAAAATGCTTCCTCCTAGTGTTTTCCTGACATCTGGGACCCACGGCATTGGGAGCGTATATAGTCAATAGACAAGAGAACAACACAAGATTGGCTGACATCTGGGACGTAGGTACTCGAGCAGTATTTTTTTGTTTGGTATTGTTGAGACGGAGCAGGGTTTGAACTGGGCTGTGGCCCGTCTAGCCTAGGCTTATATTTTATGTTCACCATGTGACCAACCCAACTATTTTTTGTTTGTGAAAATGAGCCTAGTTTATTTTTTCTGAAGAATACCCAATCCAGGCCTACTTATTTTTTCTACACCCTGATGGGCTGCAACTCTTTCAAGACGCCTGCAAATCTTGAAAGTAATATGAAATGGGTTGTAAATATAAAAACAGATAACAAATTGTCAATTACTTTATAATTTTTGAAGTTTATTACATTTTCAGATTCCTATTTCACTGGGCTTTAACCTAATTTAAATATATCTTCAAAGTACTTTAAATCTGGCTGGACATTTCGGTATTAAAAATAGTTTGGAACCCACAGAAATATGTGAAATTGGCCCTGGCCAACCAAAACAAATGACTGAAGTAAATTGCATAAGAAGTTGCCATGAGCTATATATAAATTATTTAGAAAAGAGGGAGTGGTCTGACTTGTGGGCCTATTTAGTTGACGCGTATGCAAGATTTTTTTAGTTATTATATACTCAACAAACGATTCTAGTAGACGTAAGCGTTGGATGTCAATCCAATGGCCGTCGTGTTTCTTCAATCTCTGATCTTCTTGCTCCAGCCGCCAAAGCAGCGCCGGCGGGACCGCCTACTCCCGCCTCTCATGGCCGGCTGTGCTGCCGCGCAGGCCTCAGCGCCCCCTACTACTCCCACCGCTGGCCAGGGAATCCCTCTACTCACCCAAACCCCTGTTATTCTGCGACGACGGCAGCCTCACACCGCAGCCGAGCCGGTGAACGCTCGTACTCCTCTCCGCTGGGCATCCATGTTGGGTTTCGTAGTAATTTCAAAAAATTTCCTACACACACGCAAGATCATGGTGATGCATAGCAATGAGAGGGGGAGAGTGTGATCTATGTACCCTTGTAGATCGACAATGGAAGCGTTAACTTGGTTGATGTAGTCGTACGTCTTCACGGCCCGACCGATCAAGCACCGAAACTACGGCACCTCCGAGTTCTAGCACACGTTCAGCTCGATGACGATCCCCGGACTCCGATCCAGCAAAGTGTCGGGGAAGAGTTCCGTCAGCACGACGGCGTGGTGACGATCTTGATGTACTACTGTCGCAGGGCTTCGCCTAAGCTCCGCTACAATATTATCGAGGACTATGGTGGAAGGGGGCACCGCACACGGCTAAGAATATGATCACGTGGATCAACTTATGTCTCTAGGGGGTGCCCCTGCCTCCGTATATAAAGGCTCAAAGGGGGGGGCGGCCGGCCAAGGTGAGGCGCGCCAGGAGGAGTCCTACTCCCTCTGGGAGTAGGACTCCCCCCTTTCCTAGTTGGAATAGGATTCGTGGAGGGGGGAAAGAGGAGAGAGAGAAGGAAGGGTGGGGGGCGGCCCCCTCTCCTTGTCCAATTCGAACCAAGGGGGGGAGGGGCGCGCGGCCCATCTCTGGCCACCTCTCCTCTCTTCCACTAAGGCCCACTAAGGCCCATATACCTCCCGGGGGGTTCCGGTAACCTCCCGGTACTCCGGTAAAATCCCGATTTCACCCGGAACACTTCCGATATCCAAACATAGGCTTCCAATATATCAATCTTTATGTCTCGACCATTTCGAGACTCCTCGTCATGTCCGTGATCACATCCGGGACTCCAAACAACCTTCGGTACATCAAAATGCATAAACTAATAATATAACTGTCATCGTAACCTTAAGCGTGCGGACCCTACGGGTTTGAGAACAATGTAGACATGACCGAGACACGTCTCCGGTCAATAACCAATAGCGGAACCTGGATGCTCATATTGGCTCCTACATATTCTACAAAGATCTTTTATCGGTCAGACCGCATAACAACATACGTTGTTCCTTTTGTCATCGGTATGTTACTTGCCCGAGATTCGATCGTCGGTATCCCATACCTAGTTCAATCTCGTTACCGGCAAGTCTCTTTACTCGTTCTGTAATACATCATCCTGCAACTAACTCATTAGTTGCAATGCTTGCAAGGCTTAAGTGATGTGCATTACCGAGAGGGCCCAGAGATACCTCTCCGACAACCGGAGTGACAAATCCTAATCTCGAAATACGCCAACCCAACATGTACCTTTAGAGACACCTGTAGAGCTCCTTTATAATCACCCAGTTACATTGTGACGTTTGGTAGCACACAAAGTGTTCCTCTGGCAAACGGGAGTTGCATAACCTCATAGTCATAGGAACATGTATAAGTCATGAAGAAAGCAATAGCAACATACTAAACGATCGGGTGCTAAGCTAATGGAATGGGTCATGTCAATCAGATCATTCAACTAATGATGTGATCCCGTTAATCAAATAACAACTCTTTGTCCATGGTTAGGAAACATAACCATCTTTGATTAATGAGCTAGTCAAGTAGAGGCATACTAGTGACACTCTATTTGTCTATGTATTCACACATGTATTATGTTTCCGGTTAATACAATTCTAGGATGAATAATAAACTTTTATCATGATATAAGGAAATAAATAATAACTTTATTATTGCCTCTAGGGCATATTTCCTTCAGTCTCCCACTTGCACTAGAGTCAATAATCTAGATTACACAGTAATGATTCTAACACCCATGGAGCCTTGGTGCTGATCATGTTTTGCTCGTGGAAGAGGCTTAGTGAACGGGTCTGCAACATTCAGATCCGTATGTATCTTGCAAATCTCTGTGTCTCCCACCTGGACTAGATCCCGGATGGAATTGAAGTGTCTCTTGATGTGCTTGGTTCTCTTGTGAAATCTGGATTCCTTCGCCAAGGCAATTGCACTAGTATTGTCACAAAAGATTTTCATTGGACCCGATGCACTAGATATGACACCTAGATCGGATATGAACTCCTTCATACAGACTCCTTCATTCGCTGCTTCCGAAGCAGCTATGTATTCCGCTTCACACGTAGATCCCGCCACGACGCTCTGTTTAGAACTGCACCAACTGACAGCTCCACCGTTTAATGTAAACACGTATCCGGTTTGCGATTTAGAATCGTCCGGATCAGTGTCAAAGCTTGCATCAACGTAACCGTTTACGATTAGCTCTTTGTCACCTCCATATACGATAAACATATCCTTAGTCCTTTTTAGGTACTTCAGGATGTTCTTGAGCGCTGTCCAGTGATCCACTCCTGGATTACTTTGGTACCTCCCTGCTAGACTTATAGCAAGGCACACATCAGGTCTGGTACACAGCATTGCATACATGATAGAGCCTATGGCTGAAGCATAGGGAACATCTTTCATTTTCTCTCTATCTTCTGAAGTGGTCGGGCATTGAGTCTGACTCAACTTCACACCTTGTAACACAGGCAAGAACCCTTTCTTTGCTTGATCCATTTTGAACTTCTTCAAAATCTTGTCAAGGTATGTGCTTTGTGAAAGTCCAATTAAACGTCTTGATCTATCTCTATAGATCTTTATGCCTAATATGTAAGCAGCTTCACCGAGGTCTTTCATTGAAAAACTCTTATTCAAGTATCCCTTTATGCTATCCAGAAATTCTATATCATTTCCAATCAGTAATATGTCATCCACATATAATATCAGAAATGCTACAGAGCTCCCACTCACTTTCTTGTAAATACAGGCTTCTCCAAAAGTCTGTATAAAACCAAATGCTTTGATCACACTATCAAAGCGTTTATTCCAACTCCGAGAGGCTTGCACCAGTCCATAAATGGATCGCTGGAGCTTGCACACTTTGTTAGCTCCCTTTGGATCGACAAAACCTTCCGGTTGCATCATATACAACTCTTCTTCTAGAAATCCATTCAGGAATGCAGTTTTGACATCCATCTGCCAAATTTCATAATCATAAAATGCGGCAATTGCTAACATGATTCGGACAGACTTAAGCATCGCTACGGGTGAGAAGGTCTCATCGTAGTCAATCCCTTGAACTTGCCGAAACCCTTTTGCGACAAGTCGAGCTTTGTAGACAGTAATATTACCGCCGGCGTCAGTCTTCTTCTTGAAGATCCATTTATTCTCAATTGCTTGCCGATCATTGGGAAAGTCAACCAAAGTCCATACTTTGTTCTCATACATGGATCCCATCTCAGATTTCATGGCTTCAAGCCATTTTGCGGAATCTGGGCTCACCATCGCTTCTTCATAGTTCGTAGGTTCATCATGATCTAGTAGCATGACTTCCAGAATAGGATTACCGTACCACTCTGGTGCGGATCTCACTCTGGTTGATCTACGAGGTTCAGTAGTATCTTGTTCTGTAGTTTCATGATCATTATCATTAGCTTCCTCACTAATTGGTGTAGGTGTCACAGAAACAGTTTTCTGTGATGCACTACTTTCCAATAAGGGAGCAGGTACAGTTACCTTGTCAAGTTCTACTTTCCTCCCACTCACTTCTTTCGAGAGAAACTCTTTCTCCAGAAAGTTTCCGAACTTAGCAACAAAAGTCTTGCCTTCGGATCTGTGATAGAAGGTGTATCCAATAGTCTCCTTTGGATATCCTATGAAGACACATTTCTCCGATTTGGGTTCGAGCTTATCAGGTTGAAGCTTTTTCACATAAGCATCACAGCCCCAAACTTTCAGAAACGACAACTTTGGTTTCTTGCCAAACCATAGTTCATAAGGCGTCGTCTCAACGGATTTTGATGGTGCCCTATTTAACGTGAATGCGGCCGTCTCCAAAGCATAACCCCAAAACGATAGCGGTAAATCAGTAAGAGACATCATAGATCGCACCATATCTAGTAAAGTACGATTACGACGTTCGGACACACCATTACGCTGTGGTGTTCCGGGTGGCGTGAGTTGCGAAACTATTCCGCATTGTTTCAAATGTACACCAAACTCGTAACTCAAATATTCTCCTCCACGATCAGATCATAGAAACTTTATTTTCTTGTTACGATGATTTTCAACTTCACTCTGAAATTCTTTGAACTTTTCAAACATTTCAGACTTATGTTTCATTAAGTAGATATACCCATATCTGCTTAAGTCATCTGTGAAGGTGAGAAAATAACGATATCCGCCACGAGCCTCAATATTCATCGGACCACATACATCTGTATGTATGATTTCCAACAAATCTGTTGCTCTCTCCATAGTACCCGAGAATGGCATTTTAGTCATCTTGCCCATGAGGCACGGTTCGCAAGTACCAAGTGATTCATAATCAAGTGGTTCCAAAAGTCCATCAGTATGGATTTTCCTCATGCGCTTTACACCGATATGACCTAAACGGCAGTGCCACAAATAGGTTGCACTATCATTATCAACTCTGCATCTTTTGGCTTCAACAATATGAATATGTGTGTTACTACTATCGAGATTCAATAAGAATAGACCACTCTTCAAGGGTGCATGACCATAAAAGATATTACTCATATAAATAGAACAACCATTATTCTCTGATTTAAATGAATAACCATCTCGCATGAAACAAGATCCAGATATAATGTTCATGCTTAACACTGGCACCAAATAACAATTATTTAGGTCTAATATTAATCCCGAAGGTAGATGTAGAGGTAGCGTGCCGACTGCGATCACATCGACTTTGGAACCGTTTCCCACGCGCATCGTCACCTCGTCCTTAGCCAATCTTCGCTTAATCCGTAGTCCCTGTTTCGAGTTGCAAATATTAGCAACAAAACCAGTATCAAATACCCAGGTGCTACTGCGAGCATTAGTAAGGTACACATCAATAACATGTATATCACATATACCTTTGTTCACCTTGCCATCCTTCTTATCCGCCAAATACTTGGGGCATTTCCGCTTCCAGTGACCAGTCTGCTTGCAGTAGAAGCACTCAGTTTCAGGCTTAGGTCCAGACTTGGGTTTCTTCTCTTGAGCAGAAACTTGCTTGCTGTTCTTCTTGAAGTTCCCTTTCTTCTCCTTTGCCCTTTTTCTTGAAACTAGTGGTCTTGTTGACCATCAACACTTGATGCTCCTTTTTGATTTCTACCTCCGCAGCTTTCAGCATTGCGAAGAGCTCGGGAATAGTCTTATTCATCCCTTGCATATTATAGTTCATCACGAAGCTCTTGTAGCTTGGTGGCAGTGATTGGAGAATTCTGTCAATGACGCAATCATCTGGAAGATTAACTCCCATTTGAATCAAGTGATTATTATACCCAGACATTTTGAGTATATGCTCACTGACAGAACTGTTCTCCTCCATCTTGCAGCTATAGAACTTATTGGAGACTTCATATCTCTCAATCCGGGCATTTGCTTGAAATATTAACTTCAACTCCTGGAACATCTCATATGCTCCATGACGTTCGAAACGTCGTTGAAGTCCCGGTTCTAAGCCGTAAAGCATGGCACACTGAACTATCGAGTAGTCATCAGCTTTGCTCTGCCAGACGTTCACAACATCTAGTGTTGCTCCAGCAGCAGGCCTGGCACCCAGCGGTGCTTCCAGGATGTAATTCTTCTGTGCAGCAATGAGGATAATCCTCAAGTTACGGACCCAGTCCGTGTAATTGCTACCATCATCTTTCAACTTTCCTTTCTCAAGGAACGCATTAAAATTCAACGGAACAACAGCACGGGCCATTTATCTACAATCATACATAAACAAGCAAGATACTATCAGGTACTAAGTTCATGATAAATTTAGGTTCAATTAATCATATTACTTAAAGAACTCCCACTTATATAGACATCCCTCTAATCCTCTAAGTGATTACGTGAACCAAATCAACTAAACCATGTCTGATCATCACGTGAGATGGAGTAGTTTCATTGGTGAACATCACTATGTTGATCATATCTACTATATGATTCACGCTCGACCTTTCGGTCTCCGTGTTCCGAGGCCATATCTGTATATGCTTGGCTCGTCAAGTATAACCTGAGTATTCCGCGTGTGCAACTGTTTTGCACTCGTTGTATTTGAAGTAGAGCCTATCACACCCGATCATCACGTGGTGTATCAGCACGAAGAACTTTCGCAACGGTGCATACTCAGGGAGAACACTTCTTGATAATTTAGTGAGAGATCATCTTATAATGCTACCGTCAATCAAAGCAAGATAAGATGCACAAAAGATAAACATCACATGCAATCAATATAAGTGATATGATATGGCCATCATCATCTTGTGCTTGTGATCTCCATCTCCGAAGCACCGTCATGATCACCATCGTCACCGGCGCGACACCTTGATCTCCATCGTAGCATCGTTGTCGTCTCGCCAATCTTATGCTTCCACGACTATCGCTACCGCTTAGTGATAAAGTAAAGCATTACAGCGCGATTGCATTGCATACAATAAAGCGACAACCATATGGCTCCTGCCAGTTGCCGATAACTCGGTTACAAAACATGATCATCTCATACAATAAAATTTAGCATCATGTCTTGACCATATCACATCACAACATGCCCTGCAAAAACAAGTTAGACGTCCTCTACTTTGTTGTTGCATGTTTTACGTGGTAAGCTAGAACCAATCTTACCTACGCATCAAAAACACAATGATAGTTTGTCAAGTTGGTGCTGTTTTAACCTTCACAAGGACCGGGCGTAGCCACACTTGGTTCAACTAAAGTTGGAGAAACTGTCACCCGCAAGCCACCTATGTGCAAAGCACGTCGGGAGAACCGGTCTCGCGTAAGCATACGCGTAATGTCGGTCCGGGCCGCTTCGTCCAACAATACCGCCGAACCAAAGTATGACATGCTGGTAAGCAGTATGACTTATATCGCCCACAACTCACTTGTGCTCTACTCGTGCATATAACATCAACATATAAAACCTAGGCTCGGATGCCACTGTTGGGTTTCGTAGTAATTTCAAAAAATTTCCTACGCACACGCAAGATCATGGTGATGCATAGCAGCGAGAGGGGGAGAGTGTGATCTACGTACCCTTGTAGATCGACAACGGAAGCGTTAACTTGGTTGATGTAGTCGTACGTCTTCACGGCCCGACCGATCAAGCACCGAAACTACGGCACCTCCGAGTTCTAGCACACGTTCAGCTTGATGACGATCCCCGGACTCCGATCCAGCAAAGTGTCAGGGAAGAGTTCCGTCAGCACGACGGCGTGGTGACGATCTTGATGTACTACTGTCGCAGGGCTTCGCCTAAGCTCCGCTACAATATTATCGAGGACTATGGTGGAAGGGGGCACCGCACACGGCTAAGAATATGATCACGTGGATCAACTTGTGTCTCTAGGGGGTGCCCCTGCCTCCGTATATAAAGGCTCAAAGGGGGGGCCGGCCGACCAAGGTGAGACGCGCCAGGAGGAGTCCTACTCCCTCTGGGAGTAGGACTCTCCCCTTTCCTAGTTGGAATAGGATTTGTGGAGGGGGGGAAAGAGGAGAGAGAGGAGGAAGGGGGGGGCCGGCCCCCTCTCCTTGTCCAATTCGGACCAAGGGGGGAGGGGCGCGCGGCCCATCTCTGGCCACCTCTCCTCTCTTCCACTAAGGCCCACTAAGGCCCATATACCTCCCGGGGGGTTCCGGTAACCTCCCGGTACTCCGGTAAAATCCCGATTTCACCCGGAACACTTCCGATATCCAAACATAGGCTTCCAATATATCAATCTTTATGTCTCGACCATTTCGAGACTCCTCGTCATGTCCGTGATCACATCCGGGACTCCGAACAACCTTCGGTACATCAAAATGCATAAACTCATAATATAACTGTCATCGTAACCTTAAGCGTGCGGACCCTACGGGTTTGAGAACAATGTAGAGATGACCGAGACACGTCTCCGGTCAATAACCAATAGCGGAACCTGGATGCTCATATTGGCTCCTACATATTCTACGAAGATCTTTTATCAGTCAGACCGCATAACAACATACGTTGTTCCTTTTGTCATCGGTATGTTACTTGCCCGAGATTCGATCGTCGGTATCCCATACCTAGTTCAATCTCGTTACCGGCAAGTCTCTTTACTCGTTCTGTAATACATCATCCTGCAACTAACTCATTAGTTGCAATGCTTGCAAGGCTTAAGTGATGTGCATTACCGAGAGGGCCCAGAGATACCTCTCCGACAATCGGAGTGACAAATCCTAATCTCGAAATACGCCAACCCAACATGTACCTTTGGAGACACCTGTAGAGCTCCTTTATAATCACCTAGTTATGTTGTGACGTTTGGTAGCACACAAAGTGTTCCTCTGGCAAACGGGAGTTGCATAATCTCATAGTCATAGGAACATGTATAAGTCATGAAGAAAGCAATAGCAACATACTAAACGATCGGGTGCTAAGCTAATGGAATGGGTCATGTCAATCAGATCATTCAACTAATGATGTGATCCCGTTAATCAAATAACAACTCTTTGTCCATGGTTAGGAAACATAACCATCTTTGATTAACGAGCTAGTCAAGTAGAGGCATACTAGTGACACTCTGTTTGTCTATGTATTCACACATGTATTATGTTTCCGGTTAATACAATTCTAGCATGAATAATAAACTTTTATCATGATATAAGGAAATAAATAATAACTTTATTATTGCCTCTAGGGCATATTTCCTTCAATCCACTGCCGCGTCTTCCCCGGCTCCGCGTCGTCCCCTTCCTATGCCTCGCCATCGTCCACCGCCGTGGTGCTCTCGGCACGGCGTGGTCAATGTGGTCAACGACCGACTTCCGGAAGAGTACTGTACGTGGAGAGGCTGACAGTTGGGTCCACGGGAGCCGCAAGGAAGTGCCTCCTTATTACACACAAAATAATTATTCCTCAACCTGATAGCGGGGACCCACCGGACAGGCCACCAGTATTTTGCGAAAAAAATCATTTCCCCCTGACTGCTCGGACCCATCGGACGGGCCACCATATTTCGCGAAAAAAACGTTCCCCCCGCTGTCAGCTCGGACCCACCGGAAGTGCCTCCTTATTACACAAAAAAAATGAATACTCCCCTGGCTAGCTGGGACCCACCTTGGTGGGAGGCTAACTTGTGGGCCTACTAAGTTGACGGGGACGAAGGGTTTTGTCAACTTAGTCAATATGAACGATTCTAGCTCTAGTGACCGTACGATGTCCATCCAACGGCCGTAGTGCTTCTTCAACCTCTGGTCTTCTTGGTCCAGCCGCCCAAAGCAGCACCGGTCCTTCCGCATGCTCCTACCTCCTGTGGCCGGCTGTGCTGCCGCGGAGGCCTCACCGCCCCCTACTATTCCCACCGCTGGCCAGGCCCTGCGGCAACGGCAGCCTCACACCGCAGCCGAACCAGTGAACCCTCATACTCCTCTCCGCGCGGGCTTCCATTGCCGCGTCTTCCCCGGCTTTGCCTCGTCCCCTTCCTAGGCCTCGCCGTCGTCCACCGCCGTGGTGCTCTCGGCGCGGCATGGTCAATGTGGTCAACGACCGACTTCCATCGAAAGAGTACTGTGCGTGGAGACGCTAGCAGCTGGGTCCACGGCCGCAGCAAGGAAGTGCCTCCTTATTACGCGCAAAATGATTATTCCTCCACCTGACAGCGGGGATCCACCAGACGGGCCACCGTATTTTGCAAAAAAAACGTTTGCCCCTGACTGCTGGGACCCACCAGCTACATCTTCGCATGCAAGGAAGTGCCTGACAGTCGGGACCCACCTGGTCGAAGCGTACATAGCATTGTCATTCTGGTCGTGAACGTGTACGTACATATATACTGGTCGATGTAGAGGCGCGCACGTAGCATGTACACGTACATACAGCGGACAGGGTGCAAGAAAGAAAATACGGCCACGTATGTGTACATACGGGCGGGGTCTTGAACGCCTACATGCGCATACGTACGGCCAGGGCTCGTGTACATGGCTGGGTCAGAACGGAGAAACAGCGTTGTCATCGTGTTCATGGGGAGGCAACGGAATGCACCGTGTTCATGGGGAGGCAACGGAATGTGTCGTGTTCATGGGGAGGCAACGAAATGCGTCGTGTTCATCGGGAGGGCTTGGACGGAACAGGCGATGGAAACGAGGCCTGGCGTATCACAGAACGGAGGAAACGGCCTTGTGTTCGACTGACCACGTTCGAAACGGGATCCTGTTGATCGGGAGGGGTCTGGCATACCGCAAAACGGAGGAAACGGACCTCCTATGGTCGAAACGGGGGTCCTGTTCATCGGGAGGGGTGTGGCGTACCGCAAAACAGACGAAACGGACCTCCTACGGTCAAAACGGGGGTCCTGTTCATTGGGAGGGGTGTGGTGTACCGCAAAACGGGACTCCACAGGATACTATTCATTTCCACCGTCGACCCCCTCCAGCCTCCACGAGCTACTGTTCATCCACCGTCGACCTCCTCCAGCCTCCACCTGTGATTGTTCATCCTCGGGCTCCTGTTCATCCAGCCTCCACCGCGCACTACTCCACCGGCTACTGTTCAACCAACCCTCTCCACGGGCTCCTGTTCAACCACCCCTCCACGGGCTACTGTTCATCCTGCCCTCCACTGTCTACTGTTCATCCTGCCCTCCACGGGGTGGTCCTGTTCATCCAGCCCTCCACGGGGTCCTGTTCATCCAGCCCCAACCGGCTCGATCGATCGGGGTCCTGTTCATCCAGAGGCAACACCACGGGGTCCTGTTCATCCAGAGGCAACACCACGGGGTCCTGTTCATCTACCCCACCGGGAACTGTTCATCCAACCCCCCCGCAACGCTCAGTGTTCATCCAGAGGCAGCATCAATCGGCTTCAGTTAGCAGCAGTAGCGAAGGAATCGCTCGATCGGGTTCAGTTAACAGCCATCGATCGATCGCTCTGGTTCAGTAACGCGTAGCCTGCAGTGCAATCGCTCGGGTTCAGTTAGAGCCCAACGCCTCGCTCGGGTTCAGTTAGAGCCAACGCCTCGCACACACGCGCGTACGTGTACGAGAGAAACGTGCATCGCTTGGCCCCCGACCTCCCACCGTAACCGGGAACTCCCCGAAATTTTCCTACCCCTCGCTTCTACCACGGTTTTTTCCGTCATGGACGGCCCAAAGAATGTCATGCAGCTGCATCTCCGGCCCGCCCAGGACGAAAAGCCCATTTTCTGTCATGATTTTTTGTCATAGAAGTAGGAGCCCACCACATCTATGATGATACCGGGTTTTGTCACAATTATCGTCATAGAAGTGTCATATGTATGACAGAATTTTTTTTCGTTTGGCCCAAAATGTCACGGATGTGTCTTTTTTTTGTAGTGATGAAAGAAAAGGATATCAATTAGATATGCAACTTCTCTCAAGTGTATAAGATTCTAGGTAGATGAACATCATGATGATATCAATCCACAAAGAAGGATGTACACACAAAATAGTCACAAAAGGAAGGAACAAGATATCCAAAATGAAGTCATAAATATAGCAATAAGATCTTTGCTTGAAAGCATAACACATGGCTTGATATGGTCTTATTGTATATAAATGAACTCCTACCACACATCCATCAAAGACATCACAACTAGCAACAAGAGATTATCGTTGGGATGCTTTGAGAAAGGAAACAAGTATCACAAGATGGAATGAATATCATACCAAGATGCAACCTACACAAGGTTGAATGCAAGAAAAGAATGCATGAATAGATACTTGTTATCGAGATAGCATTGGAAGGATGTAGAATATACCAATTGAAGGTAGTAGATAGCAGTTCATTGATCATCCTAGCTTGACTCCAATAAGTACATGGTGACACCACCTTCCTTGTGAATGAGACGAGCATTTGATGCATCTCCAATTGTTCCTAGAACAACAACACAAACAAAATGGTACCTAAACTCACTGGGACCAAAGATTTAGAAACACCAATACCTATGACAAACTCCACATACATATGTGCATATAGATAAGAAAATGAATTTCATGCACATCTCATCCAAATTGAGACTTGGTGGAGTTTCCCCTATATATTGGGTCAAATAAAGAAAACACGCCAAAAAAATACATGAAGTAAATATGCATGCTCAAGACTTTCGAGAACTAAACACCAAATGAAAAAGAAATACCAAGTGAAAAAAGGATACCAAATGGAGAAATCATCACTTGGAAGATATCAATTAAAATATACATCAAGGAATGAGATATCCATTGATACACTAAAAAAGAAAGATATCAAACTCCCAAAAGAGAGGATGGTTCCAAACAAACCAAGATCTCTACAAAGTTTCATGATGGCACCATGTACCAAAAATAAATGGCTTGCCTTCCACCAACACACACTTGATAAGGATCACATGGTGAGTGTTCTATAGAAAATAGGATAGCTCCCCCAGGAGTTGTGCATTATGGATATTTTTTCATTTGAATACACAATGCACAAGGTGGGATCATCACTTTCACTATATCTAGAAAACACTAGACACGATCAAGAAATCCACAAGATCCACAAGTGGCACGAAAGGCAATGGGAGTTTACACAATCCTTGGCAATAGATAAGGCAACCATAAACACAAACCAACTTAAAGATGATCACTATTTTCTACCACATAAGAGAGTATGAATTGTCAAAAGACAATAAGTATTTGGAAAATTCCCGGTGGTAGATATCAAAGATATCCAACATCATCTTCACATCAAATGCATAAGCAAATTTACAACTTGTAGAGCTAACATGCCACCTAGGAAGAAGATAATTTACACTATCAACTCTAGGTGACAATATCTCAAATGTATGATAACCCACAAGTATAGGGGATCGCAATAGTTTTCGAGGGTAGAGTATTCAACCCAAATTTATTGATTCGACACAAGGGGAGCCAAAGAATATTCTCAAGTATTAGTAGCTGAGTTGTCAGTTCAACCACACCTGAAACTTAATATCTGCAGCAAAGTGTTTAGTAGCAAAGTAATATGATAGTAGTGGTAACGGGGTAAAAGGTAACGGTAGCAAAAGTAATATTTTTGGTGTTTTATAGTGATGATAACAATAGCAACGGGAAAGTAAATAAGCGAAGAACATTATATGGAAAGCTCGTAGGCAAAGGATCGGTGATGGAGAATTATGCCGGATGCATTTCATCATGTAACAGTCATAACCTAGGGTGACACAGAACTAGCTCCAGTTCATCAATGTAATGTAGGCATGTATTCCGAATATAGTCATACGTGCTTATGGAAAAAAAAACTTGCGTGACATCTTTTGTCCTACCCTCCCGTGGCAGCGGGGTCCTATTGGAAACTAAGGGATATTAAGGCCTCCTTTTAATAGAGTACTGGAACAAAGCATTAACACATAGTGAATACATGAATTCCTCAAACTACGGTCATCACCGGTAAATATCCCGATTATTGTCACTTTGGGGTTAACGGATCATAACACATAATATGTGACTATAGACTTGCAAGATAAGATCAAGAACTCTCATATATTGATGAAAACATAATAGGTTCAGATCTGAAAATATGGCACTCGGGCCCTAATGACAAGCATTAAGCATAGCAAAGTCATAGCAACATCAATCTCAGAACATAGTGGATACTAGGGATCAAACCCTAACAAAACTAACTCGATTACATGATAAATCTCATCCAACCCATCACCGTCCAGCAAGCTGTAACATCCCAAATTTTCAATTTGGAATGTTTTACAATTATTAGCTAAGCATCTATGCATTTTGTTTGAATTGAGTGGCATTTGGAAATTTTCAGAGGCTTTTGAGTTTTGGTTTAATTTTGATTCAACTTGGCATTTGAAAAATCTACCTGACAAATACTTGAGAAAAAGTATGAGAGGAGCTAACATGACACTCCAAAAATGTCAGAAGAAAATATTGCCAAAAGGTTTGAATTCAAATTTGAATTTTATTGGAGTTTGCAGAAAATGTTTTTTTAGTTTCTGTTTTGCCTCTATAAAAATGTCCATGCTATAGGATTATTTCCCCTGAGTATTTTGATATATATATGTCTGATATAAAGATATTATAGATTTCTCTTATTTTATTTTTTCTCTCTCTGCCTTAATTAAAAAAAGGGCCCAGGCGCGAGCCAGGCCAACCGACCCAACCGACGCCCAGGCCAACCGGCCCAGCAACGCCGAGCCGCAGCCCACCAGCGACCGAGCCGGCCTGCCCCAGCACTCGACGCCCGAACCTACTCCGCTTCGGTCGACCGCTCGCCGCCTCCTCTCTCCCTCTCACTGACTCGCGGGCCCCACCCTAAACCTAACCCCTCGCCCACGACACGCCGCATCGGAGCACGCGCAGAGCGTGCCCGACACCGCGATCCTCTCAGGATCGTGATCCCGAGTCGCCCCCTGCTCAACGAAGGTGCCCTATAAATACCCCTTGGCCTCCTCTGTCGATCCCCCTAAAACCCTACTCCAAAACCCACCACAACCACCGCCGTCGCCAAACGCACCTCTCCGCCACCGCCTCGGTTCGCTGCCGCTTCTGCCACCGGTGAGCAAAACCCTACCCTCAAACCTTGTTAGCACCAACTCCTCAACCTCCTACACCTCCCTGACACCCTTTTGACCGCCTTCGACGCCTACAGGGAGCCGCCCGAGCATCTACGCCCGTCGGCGGAGCACGTCGAGCACAGGAGCTTGACGAGCTCATTCCGCTCGTCACCGCCATCTTCAACCACCACCGAGGCCGCCCCCGACTTCCCCAAGCTCCTCCGCATCGCCCCGACGTAGCCGCCGCCGCCCCGGACCACCAGAGCACCCCCGCCACCGTCGCCCGAGCCGCCGTCGTCCCTCGTCGCCGCTGTAAGCCACCGGACTCCCCATCACCGTTTGATCTGCAATCTACGGCGTAGATTAGAAATAGTGAATGGTTAGGTTTAATTTAAGTAGACTGGTTTTTATTCGGTTTATTCCCGGTTAGATCGGTTTATTTATTTGCGGTTTAGTTAGACCGGCCGATTGTTTATTTCTGTTAGCCCGTGGACGTATTGGTCTATGAAGTGCTCATGCGCAGTTTAGTTTTAGAGCGCTCACTGTTCGGCCCGTTAGCGCGTTAGTTTTTGTTTAGTTTTATTTTAGTTTCTGTTTTTAAAATAGAATAGTTCCAGTTTTGTAAAATCTACATCTTTTAAGTTATTTAATATTTTTAGTTGATTCTTTTTGCTCTAGTTTGCAAATTTCCTATAGTTGTTTTAGAAATTAGATTCGGCCATGTTTAGGTTTTTAAAAATTGCTTTATATTAGTTTTAGTCAGATTAGTTTTTCTGCTATAAATTGAGTTAGGATTATTTTATTTTATTGATTCTTTTTGTCGCTGCTTTGTTTTGACCTTTCCTAGCAGTAGGAATTTATTTGGGCATTTTTAGTCTTTATTAAAAATAGTTTTTATGCGAAGACAAGCTTTTCTAGTTTATTTAGCTTGCTGTTGTTTTCTGCTGTTCTAGTTATTTTTAAATTTTATTTTTCCTATGTTATAATTTATTTTAGATTATTTTCTGTAGTTACAGAGAGTGAACATTTATTTACAGAAAAATAAAAAGTTTTATTTTATTTTTCTTATTAGTTTTGTTTTAGGTATAACAGGAGTTCTATAATAGATATTGGTTTGATTCTTTTTGCACGTAGTTTGTATGCTGTTTTCCTTTATGTTAGTTACTAAAACCATTGTTTTGTATCTGTAAAGAAAAGTGTTATTAGGTTAAAACTATTTCTTTGTTGTTGCTTGATGTGATGGAAACCTTGATTTTGTTTTCCTCGAGTTTCTTTGATTTTGGTTTGAGTGCTTGTGTGTTTTCCTTCAGTTTGCTGATATGTCATTAGTGAAATACTTATTTGTGCTATTGTTTGACTCGATAGAATTTCCGGAGTGCGAAGCTTGCTATCTCGAGTCACTAGCGTTTGAAGACCGTCAGCCAGGCAAGTCATTTGATCATATTTTTGCAATACCTATGATTTTGTTGCATTAGAATTGTTCCTCCCCACCATGCATGCAGTAGGAGAATTTTAAGAGTAGTATCATGAGGTAGGATGAACCCAATTCCCCTTGTTACCATTGCCCGGGACGATGTAGTTTATTTTGCTATGCTCGTAGACGGGGTTGGTTGAGTGATTCATAAGGGAGATGTGAGAGTCAAGATGATGACAACCCCATGACTTCAAGATCAAGATGGACTTCAAATTCACTACTGGGTGGAGGATGGTTGACGGGCACCCTGGAGAAACCAGCGGATGGCCGGGATGCATGGAGAAGCGCCATGACATCTTGCGGAAAGCTTCACCCAGCCATGAAGAGACGGATGGATACACCTTGACCGGAAGCTTACCTGTGCAGCCGCAAGCCATTATGGGCTCTGGTTGGGTTGACCCTAGGCGTGAATCTGGACGGACGATGCCAGCAGATGTAGAAGAACGATAGGACATGGATGGGCACCGGCAGTGTCCAGAGAAACTCTACGGAAGACCCTGTTTCGTTCATCCCATCTTCAAACACCAGGCAGTGCAAGGACATAAAGGAGGGAACGATTCTTGCGGGTAAAGTGCACAAGACTCTGTAGAGTAACAACCTAATCGATTAGCCGTGTCCCCGGTTACGGACAAATGAGCCTCTGGAAATTGGAGTATTTCGGAAATCTCAACACCGAACTTAATAAATTAATTGAGGGGTTATTTAATAATTGGGAATGAGACATTGGTTGGTGGAACCATCTCAATAGCAACCAACATTTTGTAGTAATTGCAAGCAAGTCCTGTGTTATAGGGAAAATTGGCTTTTTCGCAAAAACATAAAACTTAGAGCCCCACATCCAAATTGCATATAGTGTTAGCATTACTATTGTTGTTCTCTCTATGACTTGCCAGCATATTCAAAATGCTGACCTACACGGCTACAACGTCTTATGTTGCAGAGGAGTTTTCCGACAAGGAGTGAGGCTACGATCCATGCTTGGCGATTGCTCTATGGAGTCGGATGGACTTGCTATTCGTCTACGCTTCCGCAGCTTTATTTAGTTTATTTCTCATGAGTTGGCCTTCGGCCGAATTTATTCTATTGTAATAAAGACTCGATATGAGAATCGTGTAATAAATTCAGGTGTGATTGAACTTTGAATCTTTTCATCAATGTACTGTGTGTGCCAGCATGATCTTGGGATGGTACAGCTACACAGAGACTTGACCGATTTTCGGTCGGGTCGTTACAGAGATGGTATTCAGAGCACACGCTGACCGTAGGACGTAACCCCTAGGATCGGAAAGCCATAGGAAGATACTATTTTATTTTATGTCCTTATCATTCCGTAATATTCCCCTGTTCATTTCTGACTTCTCTCCGATTTCAACATTCTAGATGGCCGTCAAGTTCATCCCAGTTCTGCTCCTGGAGTTTTGCCAGCCAGATGAGACAATGCTTTTCGGCAAGAGGCTGGTCCAGATCACCAAGGAATTGAAGATTGCTTTGTCGTCTATCACCGGGACCCCTATCATGGCATTTCCAGAAGACCGTCGTTATAGGATTAAGGTGCACATACCAGGGAGAACTTTCGGAAGCCTCTCAGCGCCAGTTGACTTCAAGTTCACTGCTCCCACTTGGATACTCGGGAGAGACATAGCAGTTCATAGTGCACTTGGACGCATCCAGGAGGAATATAGGACCGAGCTTGTTGGATCAGACCACACCATGATTTCTCGCAGGACTGCAGATGGAGAGATTATGCGCACCATAGATGACGACTCCGTCCGCTCATATGTCCAAGACGTGGAGGCTCACATTAGGGCTCTAGAGCTTCAGATGCGCAGGAGCTTGAAGACGGTCCAAAAGTTGCATCTTCGTGAAATTGAACTAGAGGATGCAGCACGTGAAGCCCACTATGAGCATGAGGATGAAGTCAAGGATTTTATGGAAAGACTCAAGGACCGGAAGAAATACATTGCCACACTGGAGGAGAGGATGGATCTGGGAGAAGACCTTTTCCTGAGTGGAGATGATGGACCTCTCGTAAGCAATGACCAGGATTATGAAGAGAGCTCCACCGAAGGAAGCCGCAAGAGGAGACGCCGCACCAGAGGACGACGCACCAGAGGACGCAGGGATAATTGATGAAGACATTTAGTCGACCGCCATGTTATTTTATTTTTCGTTGATCGGTTAGGGCGTTATTTTCGATTAGTCGTGAGATCTTGTAATCCGAGTTTGAACCTTGCTTGAGTTGAATGAATAAATGATTGGTGTGATTGTGTTTGTGCATTCATTTGGGTAGCGCTATTTTCTCATTAGACCCTTGTTCTATTCTAATTTCTCATCCACTCCATAACACCAGATGCCTCCGAGACGTGACCCCGGTTTCACTTTCCCGCCGGAGCTCACCCAGCTGTTTCAACAACAGAATGCCTTAATGAAAATGCTCATCCAAAACCAAGGCAACAACAACAACCATCCACCGCCACCACCCCCTGACGATAACCTGACCCGGTTCCTAAGGCTAAATCCGCTGGTGTTCTCTAGTAGCACCGAGCCGATTGTAGCTGATGATTGGCTCCGCAAGATCGGAAGGGATCTAACAACTGCTGGATGCACAGATGCTGAGAAGGTGCGTTTTGCCGCACATCAACTGAATGGACCTGCAGCCTCTTGGTGGGAAAACTACACCGCCACTTATCCGGTTGCCACCATGACATGGGATCAGTTCCAGCGGGCTTTCCGCACCGCGCATGTCTCAGCTGGAGCCATGAGTCTGAAGAAGTGTGAGTTCCGCAACTTACGCCAGGGGAACCGTACTGTAGGGCAATATGTGGAGGAGTTCAACAAATTATCTCGATATGCCCCAGATGACGTGGCCACAGATGCCGCAAAACAGGAGAAGTTTCTTGAGGGACTCAATGATGAGCTGGGAATGCAGCTAATGGTGGCTACCTTCAACAACTACCAGGAGCTGGTAGACAAGGCCACTATACTTGAAGGCAAGCAGCAGCAGATTGAAAGCCGCAAGCGGAAATATAGCCAGGGAAAGTACAACTCCGGAGCTCAGCAGAAGCCCCACTATGCCCCATACTCGGGAGGACATAACCATCACACCCATGGAGGACACAATCATGGAGGACATAACCATGGAGGGAATGGGAACAATTGCAAACACGAAAACAACCCCAAGTCAGGCAATGGAGGCAACGGCAACCAGCACCGTCCTGCCCCGACTCAGAAGGATCTGAGTCATATCACCTATTTCAAGTGCCAGAAGACAGGACACTACGCCACCGATTGTCTAGAGGCCAAGCAGAGGAATGGAAACGGCAGCGGCAATGGAAGCTCAGCAAAGAAGCCCAACCCTTTTCCTCGTGCTCAGGTGAATCACATTGACGTGGAGGATGTCTATGATCAGCCAGAAACTGTGGTTGGTAAGTTTTTATTAAATTCACGTCCAGTATTGGTACTCTTTGATTCTGGTGCAACGCATTCATTCATATCAAGGGTAGTTATGGAAAAGTATGGGTTGCCCACTAGGACCCTTAGAACCCCGATCCAAGTCACTTCTCCAGGAGGAGAGATGATGGCAGGCTTAGGCTGTCATTCAACCCTCAGCATCGGAAATCATGATTTTCCCGTAGACCTCACAGTCTTAGAATCCCAGGGATTGGACGTGATCCTAGGCATGGACTGGTTGACGAAGTTTGAATGGAACATCGACTGTGCCCGCAAGACGATTTTGCTCACCACCCCAGAGCAGAAGAGGATCAAGTATGTATCCAGACGCACACCGATAAGGAAGCGGGTGAATTCCCTCACGGGAGTGGTTCAGGAGGAAGTGCATGTAGTACAAGATTTTCTGGATGTATTTCCGGAAGAATTACCAGGAACGCCACCGGATAGAAAAATAGAATTTTTGATCGAGTTATTACCTGGCACAGCCCCAATACCCAAGAGACCTTATCGGATGCCCCCGAATGATTTGAAAGAGATCAAGCAGCAGATCAAGGAATTATTGGAGAAAGGATATATTTGCCCAAGTTCGTCACCTTGGGGAGCCCCAGTTCTTTTGGTAGAGAAGAAGGATGGAACCCTGAGAATGGTTGTAGATCATCGTTCATTGAACGATGTGACCATAAAGTATAAGTACCCTCTACCGATGATTAATGATTTATTTGATCAGCTAGTCGGAGCCAAAGTATTTTCTAAGATCGATCTTCGATCAGGGTATCATCAGCTGAAGATTCGTGAACAGGATATACCCAAAACAGCCTTCACCACCAGGTATGGTTTATATGAGTATACCGTCATGTCATTCGGATTGACCAACGCCCCTGCGTATTTCATGAGCATGATGAACAAGGTATTTATGGAATACCTGGACAAGTTTGTCGTGGTGTTCATCAATGACATATTGGTTTTCTCCAAGAGTGAGGAAGAGCAAAAGGAACATCTGCGTCTAGTCCTGGAGAAACTCCAAGAACATCAGTTATATGCCAAATTCAGCAAATGTGAATGTTGGTTGAAGGAAGTCGGATTCCTCGGACACGTTATTTCAGGAGAAGGAATAGCAGTCGACCCCACCAAAGTTGAATCGGTCACCAACTGGCAATCCCCCACCTCAGTCAAGGAGATCCGCAGTTTTCTCGGACTCGCAGGATATTATCAGAGATTTATTGAGAATTTCTCCAAGATTGCTAAACCCATGACCGAGCTGTTGAAGAAGGAAACAAAGTACATTTGGACCGAGGATTGTGAAGCCAGTTTTCAGGAGTTGAAGAAACGTCTGGTTACAGCCCCAGTACTCATTTTGCCGGACATACACAAGGATTATCAGGTGTATTGTGACGCTTCTCGTCAAGGGCTCGGAGGAGTGCTCATGCAGGAAGGAAAAGTTGTAGCTTATACCTCCAGACAGCTATGAACTCACGAGATGAATTATGCCACACACGATTTGGAGTTAGCAGCCATAGTGCACGCACTCAAGACGTGGAAACATTTCCTTGTCGGAAATAGTTGTGATGTTTACATGGATCATAAGAGCTTAAAGTACATTTTCACGCAGAAGGAGTTGAACCTCAGACAAAGGAGATGGTTTGAATTGATCAAGGACTATGATATGAGATTGCATTATCACCCAGGGAATGCAAATGTTGTAGCAGATGCCTTGAGCCATAAAAGCCATGTGAACACCCTCATAGCTGGAGGATTACCTCAGAATTTAGCCGACAGTCTCAGAGATCTCCGATTGGAAATAGTACCAAGAGGATTTGTCGCCACCTTGGATATTCAGTCCACCCTGACCGAAAAGATCCGTGAAGCGCAGAAGACGTACAAGGAAATTGCAGAGATAAAGGAAAAGATGAGTAATGGAAAGGCTAAAGGTTTTCATGAGGATGAACACGGAACTTTATGGTTTGAGGATCGTATCTATGTGCCCAATGACCCAGAGGTCAGGAAGTTAATTCTTCAGGAGGCCCATGATTCACCGTACTCGATTCACCCAGGCAACACCAAGATGTATCTGGATTTGAAGGAAAGTTTCTGGTGGACAGGTATGAAGAAGGATATTGCCGAGTATGTAGCAGTATGCGATGTTTGTCAGCGAGTAAAGGCTGAGCATCAAAAGCCGGCAGGGTTACTTCAACCACTGCCGATTCCCGAGTGGAAATGGGAAAAACTTGGAATGGATTTTATCACAGGATTACCCAGGACCCGTTCAGGTTATGATTCTATTTGGGTAGTGGTTGATCGCTTGACCAAGGTAGCTCATTTCATTCCCGTGAAGACTACATATACCAGCGCTAAGTTAGCCAAGATATACATGACCAGGATCGTATGTCTGCATGGAGTTCTGAGGAGTATCGTGTCAGATAGAGGAACGCAATTTACCTCAAAGTTTTGGAATCAGCTGCATGAAACTTTGGGTACGAGGCTAGAGTTTAGTACAGCTTTTCATCCGCAGATAGATGGACAGACCGAGAGAGTCAACCAGATTCTGGAGGACATGTTGAGAGCCTGTGCGCTAGACTATGGGTCTAGCTGGGATGACAATCTGCCATACGCAGAGTTCTCGTACAACAACAGCTATCAGACCAGTCTGAAGATGGCCCCTTTCGAAGCTCTATACGGAAGGAGGTGTAGAACACCATTGCTGTGGGATGGTGTTGGAGACCGAAAGCTTTTTGGTCCCGATCTTATCAGAGACTCCGAAGAGAAGGTTAAGCTGATTCGAGATAGACTCAAGATAGCCCAGTCGAGACAGAAGAGTTATGCCGACAGTAAATGCAAGGAGGTAACGTATGAAGTTGGAGACCGAGCCTATCTCCGTGTGTCCCCACTTCGTGGAATCAAGAGATTTGGTGTTAAAGGAAAATTAGCACCCAGGTTCATTGGCCCCTACAAAATCCTCGAACGCAGAGGAGAAGTTGCATACAAGCTGGAATTGCCGGAAGGATTGTCAGGAGTTCATGATGTCTTCCATGTTTCCCAGCTGAAGAAATGCCATGCTGAGATGGCCGATATTCCTTTGAGAGACACAGTGCCCCTAGAGGCCATACAGCTCGACAGTGATCTAACTTATGAGGAGAAACCCGTCAGGATTCTCGAGACTGCGAATAAAGTTACCCGCAGCAAGATCATCAAGTTTTGCAAGGTTCTGTGGAGTCATCATTCTGAGGAGGAAGCCACCTGGGAGCGAGAAGAAGATCTCTGCCGAGACCACCCGCACCTATTTGCTAGCCAACCCGAATCTCGAGGGCGAGTTTCATCTTAAGGTGGGTAGGTTTGTAACATCCCAAATTTTCAATTTGGAATGTTTTACAATTATTAGCTAAGCATCTATGCATTTTGTTTGAATTGAGTGGCATTTGGAAATTTTCAGAGGCTTTTGATTTTTGGTTTAATTTGGATTCAACTTGGCATTTGAAAAATCTACCTCAATATCCCTGACAAATACTTGAGAAAAAGTATGAGAGGAGCTAACGTGACACTCCAAAAATGTCAGAAGAAAATATTGCCAAAAGGTTTGAATTCAAATTTGAATTTTATTTGGAGTTTGCAGAAAATGTTTTTTTAGTTTCTGTTTTGCCTCTATAAAAATGTCCATGCTATAGGATTATTTCCCCTGAGAATTTTGATATATATATGTCCTATATAAAAATATTATAGATTTCTCTTATTTTATTTTTTCTCTCTCTGCCTTAATTCAAAAAAAGGGCCGAGGCGCGAGCCAGGCCAACCGGCCCAGCCGACGCCCAGGCCAACCGGCCCAGCAACGCCGAGCCGCAGCCCACCAGCGACTGAGCCGGCCTGCCCTAGCGCTCGACGCCCGAACCTACTCCGCTTCGGTCGACCGCTCGCCGCCTCCTCTCTCCCTCTCACTGACCCGCGGGCCCCACCCTATCCCTAACCCCTCGCCCACGGCACGCCGCATCGGAGCACGCGCAGAGCGCGCCCGACACCGCGATCCTCTCGGGATCGTGATCCCGAGTCGCCCCCTGCTCCACGAAGGTGCCCTATAAATACCCCTCGGCCTCCTCTGTCGACCCCCTAAAACCCTACTCCAAAACCCACCACATCCACCGCCATCGCCAAATGCATCTCGCCGCCGCCGCCTCGGTTCGCCGCCGCTTCTGCCACCGGTGAGCAAAACCCTACCCTCAAACCTTGTCAGCACCAACTCCTCAACCTCCTACACCTCCCTGACACCCTTTTGACCGCCTTCGACGCCTACAGGGAGCCGCCCGAGCATCTACGCCCGTCGCCGGAGCACGTCGAGCACAGGAGATTGACGAGCTCGTTCCGCTCGTCACCGCCATCTTCAACCACCACCGAGGCCACCCCCGACTTCCCCAAGCTCCTCCGCATCGCCCCGACGTAGCCGCCGCCGCCCCGGACCACCAGAGCACCCCCGCCACCGTCACCTGAGCTGCCATCGTCCCTCGTCGCCGCTGTAAGCCACCGGACTCCCCATCACCGTTCGATCTGCAATCTACAGTGTAGATTAGAAATAGTGAATGGTTAGGTTTAATTTAAGTAGACCGGTTTTTGTTCGGTTTATTCCCGGTTAGATCGGTTTATTTATTTGCGGTTTAGTTAGAACGGCCGATTGGTTTATTTCTGTTAGCCCGTGGACGTATTGGTCTATGAAGTGCTCATGCGCAGTTTAGTTTTAGAGCGCTCACTGTTCGGCCCGTTAGCGTGTTAGTTTTTGTTTAGTTTTATTTTAGTTTCTGTTTTTAAAACAGAATAGTTCTAGTTTTGTAAAATCTACATCTTTTAAGTTATTTAATATTTTTAGTTGATTCTTTTTGCTCTAGTTTGCAAATTTCCTATAGTTGTTGTAGAAATTAGATTCGGCCATGTTTAGGTTTTTAAAAATTGCTTTATATTAGTTTTAGTCAGATTAGTTTTTCTGCTATAAATTGAGTTAGGGTTATTTTATTTTATTGATTCTTTTTGTCACTGCTTTGTTTTGACCTTTCCTAGCAGTTGGAATTTATTTGGGCATTTTTAGTCTTTATTAAAAATAGTTTTTATGCGAAAACAAGCTTTTCTAGTTTATTTAGCTTGCTGTTGTTTTCTGCTGTTCTAGTTATTTTTAAATTTTATTTTTCCTATGTTATAATTTATTTTAGATTAGTTTCTGTAGTTACAGAGAGTGAAAATTTATTTATAGCAAAATAAAAGGTTTTATTTTATTTTTCTTATTAGTTTTGTTTTAGGTATAACAGGAGTTCTATAATAGATATTGGTTTGATTCTTTTTGCACCTAGTTTGTATGCTATTTTCCTTTATGTTAGTTAGTAAAACCATTGTTTTGGATCTGTAAAGAAAAGTGTTAGTAGGTTAAAACTATTTCTATGTTGTTGCTTGATGTGATGGAAACCTTGATTTTGTTTTCCTCGAGTTTCTTTGATTTTTGTTTGAGTGCTTGTGTGTTTTCCTTCAGTTTGCTGATATGTCATTAGTGAAATACTTATTTGTGCTATTGTTTGACTCGATAGAATTTCCGGAGTGCGAAGCTTGCTATCTCGAGTCACTAGCATTTGAAGACCGTCAGCCAGGCAAGTCATTTGATCATGTTTTTGCAATACCTATGATTTTGTTGCATTAGAATTGTTCCTCCCACCATGCATGCAGTAGGAGAATTTTAAGAGTAGTATCATGAGGTAGGATGAACCCAATTCCCCTTGTTACCATTGCCCGGGACGATGTAGTTTATTTTGCTATGCTCGTAGACGGGGTTGGTTGAGTGATTCATAAGGGAGATGTGAGAGTCAAGATGATGACAACCCCATGACTTCAAGCTCAAGATGGACTTCAAATTCACTATTGGGTGGAGGACGGTTGACGGGCACCTTGGAGAAACCAGCGGATGGCCGGGATGCATGGAGAAGCGCCATGACATCTTGCGGAAAGCTTCACCCAGCCACGAAGAGACGGATGGATACACCTTGACCGGAAGCTTACCTGTGCAGCCGCAAGCCATTATGGGCTCTGGCTGGGTTGACCCTAGGCGTGACTCTGGACGAACGGTGCCAGCAGATGTAGAAGAACGATAGGACATGGATGGGCACCGGCAGTGTCCAGAGAAACTCTACGGAAGACCCTATTTGGTTCATCCCGTCTTCAAACACCAGGCAGTGCGAGGACATAAAGGAGGGAACGATTCTTGCGGGTAAAGTGCACAAGACTCTGCAGAGTAACAACCTAATCGATTAGCCGTGTCCCCAATTACGGACAAATGAGCCTCTGGAAATTGGAGTATTTCGGAAATCTCAACACCGAACTTAATAAATTAATTGAGGGGTTATTTAATAATTGGGAATGAGACATTGGTTGGCGGAACCATCTCAATAACAACCAACATTTTGTAGTAATTGCAAGAAAGTCCTTTGTTATAGGGAAAAAATGGCTTTTTTGCAAAAACATAAAACTTAGAGCCCCACAGCCAAATTGCATATAGTGTTAGCATTATTTTCGTTGTTCTCTCTATGACTTGCTAGCATATTCAAAATGCTGACCTACACAGCTGCAACGTCTTATGCTGCAGAGGAGTTTTCCGACCAGGAGTGAGGCTATGATACACGCTTGGCGATTGCCCTATGGAGTCGGATGGACTCGCTATTCGTCTACGCTTCCGCAGCTTTATTTAGTTTATTTCTCATGAGTTGGCCTTCGGCCGAATTTATTCTATTGTAATAAAGACTCGATATGAGAATCGTGTAATAAATTCAGGTGTGATTGAACTTTGAATCTTTTCATCAATGTACTATGTGTGCCAGCATGATCTTGGGATGGTACAGCTACACAGAGACTTGACCGATTTTGGATCGGGTTGTTACACAAGCCTACGATGGAATTACTCATGCACGGCGGTGATCATCATGAAATTGGTGATGGAGGAAGGTTGATGATGACTATGGCGATGGATTCCCCTCTCCGGAACCCCGAACGGACTCCAGATCAGCCCTCTCGAGAGAGTTCAGGGCTTGACGGCGGCTCCGTATCGTAAAACGCGATGAATCCTTCTCTCTGTTTTTTCTCCCAAAAGTGAATATATGGAGTCAAGGTTGAGGTCGGTGGAGCGTCAGGGGGCCCACAAGGCAGGGGGTCGCGCCCAGGGGGGTAGGGCGTACCCCCCACCCTCGTGGACAGGTGGAGGCCCCCCTGACGTGGATCTTCCTTCCAGTATTTATTATATATTCCAAAAATAATTCTCCGTTGATTTTCAGGTCATTCCGAGAACTTTTATTTCTGCACAAAAATAACACCATGGCAATTCTGATGAAAACAGCGTCAGTCCGGGTTAGTTCTATTCAAATCATGCAAGTTAGAGTCCAAAACAAGGGCAAAAGTGTTTGGAAAAGTAGATACGACGGATACATATCAACTCCCCCAAGCTTAAACATTTGCTTGTCCTCAAGCAATTCAGTTGATAAACTGAAAGTGATAAATAAAAACTTTTACAAACTCTGTTTGCTCTTGTTGTTGTAAATATGTAAAGCCAACATTGAAGTTTTCAGCAAAGATTATGAACTAACCATATTCACAATAACATTTAGGTCTCATGTTTACTCATATCAATGACATAATCAACTAGCGAGCAATAATAATAAACTCGGATGACAACACTTTCTCAAAACAATCATGATATGATATAACAAGATGGTATCTCGCTAGCCCTTTCTGAGACCGCAAAACATAAATGTAGAGCACCTTTAAAGATCAAGGACTGACTAGACATTGTAATTCATGGTAAAAGAGATCCAGTCAAGTCATACTCAATGTAAACTAACAGTAATGGATGCAAATGACAGCGGTGCTCTCCAACTGGTGCTTTTTAATAAGAGGATGATGACTCAACATAAAAGTAAATAGATAGGCCCTTCGCAGAGGGAAGCAGGGATTTGTAGAGGTGCCAGAGCTCGGTTTTGAAATAGATATGAATAATATTTTGAGTGGTATACTTTCATTGTCAACATAACAACCGAGAGATGGCGATATCTTCCATGCTACACACATTATAGGCGGTTCCCAAACAGAATGGTAAAGTTTATACTCCCCCTCCACCAACAAGCATCAATCCATGGCTTGCTCGAAACAACGAGTGCCTCCAACTAACAAGAGTCCCGGGGGAGTTTTGTTTGCAGTTATTTTGATTTGATTTGCATAAAGCATGGGACTGGGCATCCCGGTGACCAGCCATTTTCTCGTGAGTGAGGAGCGGAGTCCACTTCTCTTGAGAATAACCCGCCTAACATGGAAGATACGGACAACCCTAGTTGATACATGAGCTATTCGAGCATACAAAACATGATGATTATTTGAAGGTTTAGAGTTTGGCACATACAAATTTACTTGGAACGGCAGGTAGATACCGTATATAGGTAGGTATGGTGGACTCATATGGAATAACTTTGGGGTTTACGGAATTGGATGCACAAGCAGTATTCCCGCTTAGTACAGGTGAAGGCTAGCAAAAGACTAGGAAGCGACCAGCTAGAGAGCGACAACAGTCATGAACATGCATTAAAATTAATCAACACCGAATGCAAGCATGAGTAGGATATAATGCACCATGAACATAAATATCACAGAGGCTATGTTGATTTTGTTTCAACTACATGCGTGAACATGTGTCAAGTCAAGCCACTCGAATCATTCAACAGAGGATACCACCCTATCATACCACATGACAACCATTTTAATAGCATGTTGGCACGCAAGGTAAACCATTATAAGCTCCTAGCTAATTAAGCATGGCATAAGCAACTATAATCTCTAATTGTCATTGCAAACATGTTTATTCATAATAGGCTGAATCAGGAACGATGAACTAATCATATTTACAAAAACAAGAGAGGTCGAGTTCATACCAGCTTTTCTCATCTCAATAAGTTCATCATATAATCATCATTATTGCCTTTCACTTGCACGACCGAATAATGTGGATAATAATAATAGTGCACATGCATTGGACTAAGCTGGAATATGCAAGCATTCAATTCAAGAGAGAAGACAAGGTAATATGGGCTCTTTGTCAGATCAACGATAATGCATATAAGAGCCACTTAACATTTTCATTATGGTCTTCTCCTATCGACCCCCAAAGGAAAGAAAACAAATAAAACTATTTACACGAGAAAGCTCCCAACAAGCAAAAGAAGAACAAGAAATCTCTTTGGGTTTTCTTTTTAATTACTACTACAAGCATGGAAAGTAAACTGATTAAAAGTTACAACTATTTTTTTTGTTTTTCTTAAGGTTTATTAAACACACAAGAAGAAAGCATAAAAAGGAAAATAAACTAGCATGGATGATACAATGAAAAAGTATGAGCACCGACAACTAGCAATGAGTGTGTGAACATGAATGTAATGTCGGTGAGAAATACGTACTCCCCCAAGCTTAGGCTTTTGGCCTAAGTCGGTCTATGGCCACGGATGGCCTGGCGGATATCCAAAGTTGTAGCTGGGGTCATACTGAGATGCAGCAGCTATTGCCTCATGAGCTACCGCTTGAAGACGGGTTGTCTCCGTCCTCCTCTTATACTCGTCCGCCTCCTCCCTGGTTATAACATATCTCCCTTTTGCCTGAAAGTCAAAGAAAGCAGGAGCAGGGAGAGCGATGTGATAGGTGCGTCATCTGTCAAAAATTAGTTGGTACTGGAGGAACTGATCGTTCCTCTGAACAAACTGATGACGAACCATGGCCTCATAATCCAAATAATCAGGAGGCAACTCAATATCATGCCCACGTATGGGTACACCAAGAAAATTAGCTAGACGGGTTGCATAAATTCCACCGAAGAAATCTCCATGAATACGATTATTATGCAACCTACGTGTAACAATAGCCCCCAAGTTGTATTGTTTATCTCCTAAAACAGCGCTCCTGAGAACGCTGAGATCAGGTACACACATGTGACATGCTTCACCTTTACCATTTATGCACCTACCTATGAAGAGAGCAAAATAATGTATAGCAGGAAAATGAATGCTCCCTATGGTAGTTTGTGTTATATCTCTAGATTCCCCCACAGTTATACTAGCAAGAAAATCTATAAACTCAGATTTGCGAGGCTCACTAGTGCTGCCCCATTGTGGAAGTTTGCAAGCAATATTAAAATCCTCTAAGTCCATAGTATAAGAATTTTCAAAAGATCAAATAGGACAGTTTATGAATTGCGTGATGATGAAAATTCAAACCTTCTCACAAAGGAATCAGTGAGATAGTGGTATTGGCGGCACTTATCTGCCTCGAAGCTCTCAAGATCGGCATTACGCACATACGCGTTAAATTATTCCTTGATTCCTGCTTGATCCATAAAGTCCTCTGATGACCATTCACAAGCCCGCACCTGAGCTTCCCTCAGTGGTTCATCATCGGCATCGCGTATTGCGAGCCTGGGTCCTTGCTTCCTTGAAGGACCACCTTGGTACATTTTCCTAAACATATTTCTTCCTCTGAAAAATTTCTGAAATTTTTAGTAACTTCAAAATAAAAATGAACCAAACTCAACAAAATTGATAGCAACTACTCCCACAAGTGCCTAGAGGATATATCATGCATTAAAACTACTTTTGACCATATAAATTTAACATGCAAGCTCAAGAACAGGGTCACCTAAGCAGCAAAAATATGCAATGAATAAAGCACTAGAATAAAAACTAATTGGATAATTGGAGGAGTCACATACCAAAGAACAATCCCCCAAAGCAGTTTTGTGAATGGAGCTTTGAGCAAGGAGATCGAAAATGGCAGCAAGATGAGCTTGGACTCGGGTTTGAGCTGGCTAGTGATATTTTTGGGAGGAAGGAGTGTGTGGTAGCTGGAATAAGTGGAGGGGAGCCACCGTGGGCACACGAGGCAGGGGGTGTGCCCAGGGGGGTAGGGCGCTCCCTGAACTCTCATGGCCAGGTGCTTGCTCCCCCTGCTGTGTTCTCAGTGCCAGATATTCTCAAATATTCTAGAAAAAATCATATTTAATTTTCACAACATTTGGAGAACTTTTATTTTTGGGGTATTTTTATTGCATGGATAGTTCAGAAAACAGACAGAAATTACTATTTTTGTTTTATTTAATATAAATAACAGAAAGTAAAAGGAGGGTACAGAGAGTTGTGTTTTCTAAATTCATCCATCTCATTCTCATCAAAAGGAATCCACTAACAAGGTTGATCAGGTCTTGTTAACAAACTCATTCCGAATAACATGGAACCGGAGAATTTTCGAATAACACTAGGTTACCTCAACGGGGATATGCACATCACCAACAATAAGAATATCATATTTCTTCTTGACAGTAGGAAGAGGAAATTCAAAACCTCCAAAAATAATCGATGGAATTTTTCCAATAGAGTTTATACTATGAACTTGAGATTGTTTCCGCGGAAAGTGCACCGTATTCTCATTGCCATTAACATGAAAAGTGACATTGCCTTTGGTGCAATCAATAACAGCCCATGCAGTATTCAAAAAGGGTCTTCCAAGAATAATAGACATACTATCGTCCTCGGGAATATCAAGAATAACAAAGTCCGTTAAAATAGTAACGTTTGCAACCACAACAGGCACATCCTCACAAATACCGACAGGTATAGCAGTTGATTTATCAGCCATTTGCAAAGATATTTCAGTAGGTGTCAACTTATTCAAATCAAGTCTACGATATAAAGAGAGGCATAACACTAACACCGACTCCAAGATCACATAAAGCAGTTTTAACATAGTTTCTTTTAATGGAGCATGGCATAGTTGGTACTCCCGGATCTCCTAGTTTCTTTGGTATTGCACCATTAAAAGTATAATTAGCAAGCATGGTGGAAATTTTAGCTTCCGGTATCTTTCTTTTATTTGTAACAATTTCTTTCATATACTTAGCATAAGGATTTATTTTGAGCATATCAGTCAAACGCATGCGCAAGAAGATAGGTCTAATCATTTCAGTAAAGCGCTCAAAATCCTCATCATCCTTTTTCTTGGATGGTTTAGGAGGAAAAGGCATGGGTTTCTGAACCCATGGTTCTCTTTCCTTACCGTGCTTCCTAGCAACAAAGTCTCTCTTATCATAACGTTGATTCTTTGATTGTGGGTTATCAACATCAACAGCAGGTTCAACCTCTACATCATTATCATTACTAGGTTGAGCATCAACATGAACATCTTCATTAACATTATTACTAGGTTCACGTTCATTACCAAATTGTGTTTCAGCATCAGAAATAGAAATATCATTAGGATTCTCAGGTGTTTCAATAACAGGTTCACTCGAAGCATGCAAAGTCCTATCATTTTTCTTTTTCTTCCTCTTAGAAGGACTAGGTGCATCAATAATATTTCTCTGAGAATCTTGCTCAATTCTCTTAGGATGGCCCTCAGGATACAAAGGTTCCTGAGTCATTTTACCACCTCTAGTCATAACTCTAACAACATTATCATTTTTCTTACTATTCAATTCATTGAGCAAATCATTCTGAGCTTTAAGTACTTGTTCTACTTGAGTGGTAACCATAGAAGCATGTTTACTAATAAGATTAAGTTCACCTTTAACATTAGCCATATAATCACCCAAGTTTTCAAGCATATCAACATTGCGTTTTAACTCTCTACCAAAATAAGCATTGAAGTTTTCTTGTTTAACCATAAAGTCATCAAACTCATCCAAGCATGGGCTAGCAAACTTAGTAAATGGGATTTCAGCTTTATCATATCTATAGAGAGAATTTACCTTTACTACCTGTGTCGGGTTATCAAGACCATGTATTTCTTCAATAGGTGATGGATGAAAACCATGTATATCTTCAACAGGCGGTAAATTAAGACCATGTATTTCTTCAATAGGAGGTAAATTCTTAACATCTTCAGCATTAATACCTTTTTACTTCATAGATTTCTTTGCCTCTTGCATATCTTCAGGACTGAGAAATAGAATACCCCTCTTCTTCGGAGTTGGCTTAGGAGTTGGTTCAGGAATTGGATCAGGAAGTGTCCAATTATTTTCATTAGTCAACATATTATTCAATAGAATTTCAGCTTCATCTGGTGTTCTTTCCCTGAAAACACAACTGGCACAACTATCCAGGTGGTCTCTAGAAGCATCAGTTAGTCCATTATAAAAGATATCAAGTGTTTCATTTTTCTTAAGAGGATGATCAGGCAAAGCATTACGTAATTGGAGAAGCCTCCCCCAAGCTTGTGGGAGACTCTCTTCTTCAATTTGCACAAAATTATATATTTCCCTTAAAGCAGCTTGTTTCTTATGAGTGGGGAAATATTTAGCAGAGAAGTAATAAATCGTATCCTGGGGACTACGCACACAACCAGGATCAAGAGAATTAAACCATATCTTAGCATCACCCTTTAATGAGAACGGAAAAATCTTAAGGATATAATAGTAGCGAGTTTTCTCATCATTAGTGAACAGGGTGGCTATATCATTTAATTTAGTAAGATGTGCCACAACAGTTTCAGATTCATAACCATAGAAAGGATCAGATTCAACTAAAGTAATTATCTCAGGATCAACAGAGAAATCATAATCCTTATCAGTAACAAAGATAGGTGAAGTAGCATAAGCAAGATCGTATTTCATTCTAGCATTCAGAGTTTTTTGTTTCAGCTTAGCTAATAGTTTCTTAAGATCACTCCTATCATATGAAGTAAGAAAATCTCTAGCAGTTTCTTCATCCATAACATAGCCCTCAGGCACAACAGGTAATTCATATCTAGGGGGAGAGTCTTCATCATCACTTTCATCAATATTATCAGTTTCAATAATTTCATTCTCTCTAGCATAGCAAGTTGTTCATCAAGAAATTCGCACAGTAGTATCAAGCATAGAAGTAGTTTCATCATAAGTATCATGCATAGCAGAAGTGGCATCATCAATAACATGCGACATATCAGAATGAATAGCAGGTGTAGGTGTCACAAGCTTACTCAAAACAGAAGGTGAATCAAGTGCAGAGCTAGATGGCAGTTCCTTACCTCCCCTCGTAGTTGAGGGATAAATTTTTGTTTTAGCGTCTTTCAGGTTCTTCATAATGATAAGCAGATATAAATCCCAAGTGACTCAAAGAATAGAGTTATGCTCCCCGACGACGGCGCCAGAAAATAGTCTTGATAACCCACAAGTATAGGGGATCGCAACAGTTTTCGAGGGTAGAGTATTCAACTCAAATTTATTGATTCGACACAAGGGGAGCCAAAGAATATTCTCAAGTATTAGCAGCTGAGTTGTCAATTCAACCACACCTAAAACTTAATATCTGCAGCAAAGTGTTTAGTAGCAAAGTAATATGATAGTAGTGGTAACGGTGGTAAAAGGTAACGGTAGCAAAAGTAATATTTTTGGTGTTTTATAGTGATGATAACAATAGCAACGGGAAAGTAAATAAGCGAAGAACAATATATGGAAAGCTCGTCAGCAATGGATAGGTGATGGAGAATTATGCCGGATGCGGTTCATCATGCAACAGTCATAACCTAGGGTGACACAGAACTAGCTCCAGTTCATCAATGTAATGTAGGCATGTATTCCGAATTTAGTCATACGTGCTTATGGAAAAGAACTTGCATGACATCTTTTGTCCTACCCTCCCGTGGCAGCGGGGTCCTATTGGAAACTAAGGGATATTAAGGCCTCCTTTTAATAGAGTACCAGAACAAAGCATTAACACATAGTGAATACATGAATTCCTCAAACTACGGTCATCACTGGTAAGTATCTCGGTTATTGTCACTTCGGGGTTAACGGATCATAACACATAACAGGTGACTATAGACTTGCAAGATAAGATCAAGAACTCTCATATATTGATGAAAACATAATAGGTTCAGATCTGAAATCATGGCACTCGGGCCCTAGTGACAAGCATTAAGCATAGCAAAGTCATAGCAACATCAATCTCAGAACATAGTGGATACTAGGGATCAAACCATAACAAAACTAACTCGATTACATGATAAATCTCATCCAACCCATCACCGTCCAGCAAGCGTATGATGGAATTACTCAAGCACGGTGGTGAGCATCATGAAATTGGTGATGGAGGAAGGTTGATGATGACGATGGCGATGGATTCCTCTCTCCGGAGCCCCGAACAGATCCAGATCAGCCCTCCCGAGAGAGTTTAGGGCTTGGCGGCGGCTCCGTATCATAAAACGCAATGAATCCTTCTCTCTGGTTTTTTTCTCCCTGAAAGTGAATATATGGAGTCAAGGTTGAGGTCGGTGGAGCGTCAGGGGGCCCATGAGGCAGGGGGCGCGCCCCCACCCTCGTGGACAGGTGGAGGCCCCCCTGACGTGGATCTTCCTTCCAGTATTTATTATATATTCCAAAATAATTCTCCATTGATTTTCAGGTCATTCCGAGAACTTTTATTTCTGCACAAAAATAACACCATGGCAATTCTGCTGAAAACATCGTCAGTCCGGGTTAGTTCTATTCAAATCATGCAAGTTAGAGTCCAAAATAAGGGAAAAAGTGTTTGTAAAAGTAGATATGACGGAGACATATCAATGTACACATTTTTTAGGCTTGTAAAATACACATAACATATTACCCCCCCATAATGTGCTACCAATGAAAATCTTAACAATATGAAAATAGAACCAACAAGAGATAATTAATGGACCAATTAGAATTTTAATTTCTCATGATAAGACATACCACATAGAGACTAGATAATCTTGTAATATCAAAACTAGGTGGTATTTCTCATGTACACACATTTATAGGATCATGACGTGCACAAAGCACATCACTCCCCCAAAATGGGATGTTCCATTAATCTCTCATAAGAGCCAACTAAGATACAAAAAGATGCAAAAAGGCTCAACACAACACTCACGCGTGATGTGCAAACCAACATACACATACTTGATTACTCAAGTTAAGAAAATTGGAAGCACACATATACAAACACATGCAAGGTACAAAACCAAAACATGCAAAGGGGCAAGTAACTTTCAATGTAAATAATTTAAGTACAAGTTACTGCAAGGAGGCACATTGGATATAAGATATAAACTTGATGATTCAGATGACTTGGCTTGATACAATATGAATGATGAATACCCCTTAATCTTCATAATGTAGCCAAGTCTCCAATGCCCTCCAAAAACACATATTGATCAAGTTTGAGCTTGGTGGTCCCCAACAAAGTTGGGTCCTAAGAGGTTAGTCAAAATACGCTTGGCTACCCAAATGGTTCTTTTCTTAACACCACTTTGAGTACCAACAAACTTGGCAAACACATTGCCAACCTTATCCTTCCCAAGAGAATAGATATCATCAATTAGAATAGGGTTGGATAATATACCATTCGTGCATGAAGAAGCAACGTTACATTTCTCACGACATAAGTAGCAACATCTACTCTTCACTTTCTTCTCACTTGATTTCTGTAGCGACCAAACCTCAAACAGTCTGGTCTCTGTGTATAAGTGTCATCCCTGGATCGGTAATGCCGACACACACAATACTTGAAGGATTTATAACAGAGTGGCAATCACACACTTATTACATCGAATGTCTCAAAAGAGAACTTATTACAATAAAATATGGCTTAAGGCCATCTAATACGATAACAACGGAAGGCTTGGAAGATAAAGTGAGTCCATGAACTCCAACGGCATCACTGAGTGAAAGACCACGACCTAAGGCTCCTTACTCATCGTTTGAAAAGTCTGCAACATGATACGTTGCAGCCCGAAAACGGGTCAGCACATAGAATATGCTGGCAAGGTAACACAAGAGAGTAATGAACAATGCAAAGCTATCACTACATGCATATATGGTTTGGTGGAGGCTGTAAGATTAAAGGTTTTACGAAAAGCCAATTTTTCCCTACTGCAAAGGAATGGATTTTTATTTAACTATCATGGTGGTTGTCAAACATTGAGAAGGTTCACCCAACTCAATCCCAATTAAAAGTAATCGTCATTAAACCCAATCAAATTATATTAAGAGTGATGAGATCCACATGATAATCCAAGAATTATATACTCAAAATGTCGATAACCGGGGACACGGCTAACCATGATTAGTTTGTACACTCTGCAAAGGTTTGTGCACTTTTCCCCACAAGACTCGATCTCCTCCGTTGAAGTTCTCGCACTACATGATGTTTGAGAAACAGATGACCGAGACAGTCTTTCCGAAGAGGTCCCCTTAACCGATAGATAGGACGGTACACCTACAACCCCCTACATCTGCTAGCCCATCATGGAAAGGTTTCCCACAACTTACTCAACTATGCCAGAGCCCATAATGGCATGTGGCTGCACACGGAAGTTTCCAGTATGAATAATCTTATGATCCCTTTGAGCCTGGGTGGCGGTCCATAGGAGAATCACACAGTACCTCAGGATTTCCAAAAAATACAGGCAATCACTGGGTTCCCCAAGTGCCTCAATCCACCCAGATGTGTATTAAAGTTGCCACCTTAAGTTAACCATTAATTATCAACTCACATATGTCATGGATACTCTCAAACCCAATCCACGTCTACAAGCATAGTATAGCAATATAAGCAACGTAGAAGTAACTCCCAGGGTTTGATAACAAACAGGTGAATAGGTACTACCTCATCTACTTCCCAAACCCACAATTTAATTTAGATCCTAACCATGCAATGTTTGAGGGTTGATCTAATGCAATGAAAACTAGGTAGTAAAAGGTATGATCAAAGTGTTACTTGCCTTGCTGATGATCCGCGAAACCTAGAGACTCGATGTAGCACGCTTCGCACTCCGGGTACTCTATCGCAATCAAACAAGCATACAATAAGCAATCAAGCAAAAACACGGGTAAAAATCAAATAAGAGATCTAACTAGAAAGTTCAACTTAAGAACTCCAGTTTGCAAAAAGAATCAAATCAAACGAAGCAACAAAACTCAAACGGCGAGAGAAACAAGCTTCATTTACTAATCTGGACTAAGGTCAAATTTTACAGTAGCAAAAACTTGTTTAAGTTGGTTAAACGGAAAGAGGGTTTAGAGACAAAACTCTAGGCGCTTGAATCGCCTGATTCCGATAAACGAGCGAAAAGTTATACTAGAACGAAATTCGGATCAGGAATCACGATCGAAAATAATCGCGGAAAATCCAAGAAAAAGAAAAACTGACGAACAGGCTAACGAACGAACGTTCGCTGTCTGCGGCTAAACGGTGAAAACCGTTCGTAAAAACGAACGTACGGACGAACGTCCGCTAAATAACTAAACCAAAAAAACCGAACCGGATCTAATAAAAAAACGGATCTAGGGTTTCGAAAAAAACCAAACGGGTTTTCTCACGAAAAACCGAGGCGGCTACCTCGGGTCTGGCGGGGTCCGGCGGCGGCGGCGGGCTCCGGTGCGGCGGCGGGGCGGTGCGGCGGCATGGTGCGGCGGCGGCGGCGCTGCGCGCGAGGCGAGGCGGCGGCGGATCGGGCGGCAGCGGCGACTAGGATTTCGGGTGGGCTGGCGACGGATCGGGGCTCGGGGGTCTCGGGCTTTAAAGGCCGGCCCGAGAGAGTCCTGGCCGAATACGGCCCTAAGTCGGTTCACTTCTTTTTTAATTTCGACGTGCAGAAAAAGAAAGGAAAGAAATACTAAACTGACTCCGAAAATCCCGAAATAAATTTTCCCCGTCCTCTAAAAATAAGCCGGACAAAGTGAACATTTATTTGGGCCTAAAATGCAATTTTGAAAAACGCATATTTTTCCTAATTCGAATAAAATAGCGACAAAACTCCGAATAAAAATCTTATTTGATTTTAATATCAAATCTATGATATTTATTTATTTTGAGGAAGTCATTTTATCCTCTCTCATTTATTTTTAATAAAATAAATATTTCAGAGAAAAATAATTAAAATCAAACGATCCTCTTTTCATAATTCGAGAAAAACTCAAATATGAAAATAACGAAATCCCCAATTCTCTCCGTAGGTCCTTGAGTTGCGTGAAATTTCTAGGATCAACCAAAATGCAATAAAACATGATATGCAATGATGATCTAATGTATAACATTCCAAATTGAAAATTTGGGATGTTACAATTTCTCAACATGAGAAGCATTAACTTGACTCTTCTTGGGAAGTGGCCTTTCTTCAACTTGGGGTCGAACTTGTGGCCGCTTCCCTTGTTTCTTGTCACTATGAGGCTTCTTCTTCAACGGGCAAGATCTAACATGATGCCCTTCAATTTTGCACTTGAAACAAACAATCTTGGCCGAATTCTTGACTTGTTCTTGACCCTTCTTCTTATTCATATTGGACTTCTTCTTCTTATTGGAGTTGAATCCAAGTCCACCTTTGTCATTGGGGGATCTTTACACACTCAAGATATTGTTGAGTGTGGACTTCCCTTCATGACACTTTTGCAAGTTAATCTTCAAAGAAGTGACTTGGGCCTTGAGCTCTTTGATTTCCTCTACATGGTTAGTCTCGACAAAAGTACTCGAGAAAGTATAAGCTTCAGCGTTAGAGCAACAAGGCAAGGAAATTAATTCATCACAAGATGTAGCAACATTATGAGTGGATGAATTATGAGGACTAGCACATGGCAATATAACATTTAGACTTGAAGTAGTGATAGTATCCACATGAGGCTCACTAGATGTTACCTTAGAAATCATAGCCTCGTGAGCTATCTTTAGTACATTGTGGGATACTAGAAGATCGTCATGAGAGCTTGTGAGCTTTACATGACTTTCTTCCAATTTCCCATAATTTCTACATAACAACTCAAGTTGAGCCCTTAGCTCAACATTCTCCTTCAAAATGGATGCTTCACAAGAACTAGAGTTAGTAGCACAAGCATCATCATTAACAACAAGAGGAGAAGGCAACTTGGCAAGCTCTTTTGAATATGAAGCTTTAAGTTGTGTATGAGAATTAATGAGTGTTGGGGAACGTAGTAATTTCAAAAATTTCCTACGCACACGCAAGATCATGGTGATGCATAGCAACGAGAGGGGAGAGTGTGTCCACGTACCCTCGTAGACCGAAAGCGGAAGCGTTAGCACAACACGGTTGATGTAGTCGTACGTCTTCACGATCCAACCGATCAAGCACCGAACGCAAGACACCTCTGAATTCTGCACACGTTCAACTCGATGACGTCCCTCGAACTCAGATCCAGCCGAGCTTTTAGGGAGAGTTCCGTCAGCACGACGGCGTGGTGACGATGATGATGTTCTACCGACGCAGGGCTTCGCCTAAGCACCGCTACGATATGACCGGGGTGGATTATGGTGGAGGGGGGCACCGCACACGGCTAAAAGATCTAAGAGATCAATTGTTGTGTCTCTAGGGGGTGCCTCCTTCCCCGTATATAAAGGAGTGGAGGAGGGGGAGGGGGCCGGCCACCCTTGGCGCGCCCCATGAGGAGTCCTACTCCCACTGGGAGTAGGACTCCCCCCTTTCCATGTTGGAGTAGGAGAGGAGAGGGAAGGAGAAAGAGGGAGAAAGGAAAGGGGGGGTGCCGCCCCCTTCCTAGTCCAATTCGGACTTGGGAGGGGAGGGGCGCGCAGCCGCCCCTTGGCTGCCTCTCCTCTTTCACCAATTGGGCCCATGAGGCCCATTAACCTCCGGGGGGGTGGTTCCGGTAGCCCCCCGGTACTCTGATATATATCCGACCCCCCCCCCCCCCCCCGATACTCCGGTATATATCCGATAACCCCTGGAACCATTCCGGTGTCCGAATATAGTCGTCCAATATATCAATCTTCATGTCTCGACCATTTTGAAACTCCTCGTCATGTCCGTGATCACATCTGGGACTCCGAACTACCTTCGATACATCAAAACACATAAACTCATAATATAATTGTCATCGAACTTTAAGCGTGCGGACCCTACGGGTTCGAGAACTATGTAGACATGATCGAGACACGTCTCCGGTTAATAACCAATAGTGGAACTTGGATGCTCATATTGGATCCTACATATTCTACGAAGATCTTTATCGGTCAAACCGCATAACAACATACGTTGTTCCCTTTGTCATCGGTATGTTACTTGCCCGAGATTCGATCGTCGGTATCTCAATACCTAGTTCAATCTCGTTACCGGCAAGTCTCTTTACTCGTTCCGTAATACATCATCACACAACTAACTCATTGGGTGCAATGCTTGCAAGGCTTAAGTGATGTGTATTAGCGAGTGGGCCCATAGATACCTCTCCGACAATTGGAGTGACAAATCCTAATCTCGAAATACGCCAACCCAACAAGTACCTTCGGAGACACCTGTAGAGCACCTTTATAATCACCCAGTTACGTTCTGACATTTGGTAGCACACAAAGTGTTCCTCCGGTAAATGGGAGTTGCATAATCTCATAGTCATAGGAACATATGTAAGTCATGAAGAAAGCAATAGCAACAAACTAAACGATCAAGTGCTAAGCTAACGGAATGGGTCAAGTCAATCACATCATTCTCCTAATGATGTGATCCCGTTAATCAAATGACAACTCATGTCTATGGTTAGGAAACTTAACCATCTTTGATTAACGAGCTAGTCAAGTAGAGGCATACTAGTGACACTATGTTTGTCTATGTATTCACAAATGTATTATGTTTCCGGTTAATACAATTCTAGCATGAATAATAAACATTTATCATGAAATAAGGAAATAAATAATAACTTTATTATTGCCTCTAGGGCATATTTCCTTCAGTCTCCCAGTTGCACTAGAGTCAATAATCTAGCTCACATCGCCATGTGATTTAACACCAATAGTTCACATCACCATGTGATTAACACCCATAGTTCACATTATCATGTGACCAACACCCAAAGGGTTTACTAGAGTCAATAATCTAGTTCACATCGCTATGTGATTAACACCCAAAGAGTACTAAGGTGTGATCATGTTTTTCTTTTGAGAGAAGTTTAGTCTACAGGCCTGCCACATTCAGATCCCTATGTGTTTTGCAATTTTTTTATGTAAACAATGCTCTGCATGGAGCTACTCTAGCTAATTGCTCCCACTTTCGATATGTATCCAGATCGAGACTTAGAGTCATCTAGATCAATGTAAAAAGCTTGCATCAATGTAACTCTTTACGACGAACTCTTTTATCACCTCCATAATCGAGAAATATCTCCTTAGTCATCTAAGGATAATTTTGACCGCTGTCTAGTGATCTACTCCTAGATCACCATTGTACTCCATTGCTAGAAAAAATGCTAAGGTATACAATAGGACTGGTAAACAACATAGCATACTTTATAGAACCTATGACTGAGGCATAGGGAATGACTTTTCATTCTCTTTCTATTTTCTGCCGTGGTCGAGTTTTGAGTCTTTACTCAACTTCACACCTTGCAACACAGGCAAGAACTCCTTCTTTGACTGTTCCATTTTGAACTACTTCAAAATCTTGTCAAGATATGTACTCATTGAAAAAACTTATCAAGCGTCTTGATCTATCTCTATAGATCTTGATGCTCAATGTGTAAGCAGCTTCATCGAGGTCTTTCTTTGAAAAAACTCTTTCAAACACTCCTTTATGCTTTCTAGAAAATTGTACATTATTTCTGATCAACAACATGCCATTCACATATACTTATCAGAAATGCTGTAGTGCTCCCACTCACTTTCTTGTAAATACAGGCTTCACCACAAGTCTGTATAAAACCATATGCTTTGATCACTTTATCAAAGTATATATTCCAACTCCGAGATGCTTGCACCAGTCCATAGATGGATCGCTGGAGCTTGCTCACTTTGTTAGCACCTTTAGGATTGACAAAACCTTCTGGTTGCATCATGTGCAAATCTTCTTTAATAAATCCATTAAGGAATGTAGTTTTGATATCCATTTGCCAGATTTCATAAAATACGGCAACTGCTAACATGATTTGGACAGACTTTTAAGCATCGATACGAGTGAGAAATTCTCATCGTAGTCAACACCTTGAACTTGTCGAAAACATTTTTGCGACAATTCAAGCTTTGTAGATAGTAACACTACTACCAGCATCCGTCTTCCTCTTAAAGATCCATTTATTCTTAATGACTCATCGATCATCGGGCAAGTCAATCAAAGTCCATACTTTGTTCTCATACATTGATCCCATCTCAGATTTCATGGCCTCAAGCCATTTCGCGGAATCTGGGCTCATCATTGCTTCCTCATAGTTCGTAGGTTCGTCATGGTCTAGTAACATGACTTCCAGAAAGGATTACCGTACCACTCTGGTGCGGACCATACTTTGGTTGTCCTACGAGGTTCGGTAGTAACTTGATCTGAAGTTTCATGATCATCATCATTATCTTCCTTACTAATTGGTGTAGAGATCACTGGAACTGATTTCTGTGATGAACTACTTTCCAATTCAAGAGAAGGTACAATTACCTCATCAAGTTCTACATTCCTCCCACTCACTTCTTTCGAGAGAAACTCCTTCTCTATAAAGGATCCATTCTTAGCAACGAATGTCTTGCCTTTGGATCTGTGATAGAAGGTGTACCCAACTGTCTCCTTTGGGTATCCTATGAAGACACATTTCTCCGATTTGGGTTTGAGCTTATCAGGATGAAACTTTTTCACATAAGCATTGCAACCCCAAACTTTAAGAAACGACAACTTTGGTTTCTTGCCAAACCATAGTTCATACGGCGTCGTCTCAACGGATTTAGATGGTGCCCTTTTTAATGTGAATGCAGCTATCTCTAATGCATAACCCCAAAACTATAGTGGTAAATCGGTAAGAGACATCATAGATTGCACTATATCAAATAAAGTACGGTTATGACGTTTGGACACACCATTACGCTATGGTGTTCCAGGTGGCATGAGTTTGTGAAACTATTCCATATTGTTTTAATTGAAGACCAAAGTCGTAACTCAAATATTCGCCTCTGCGACCAGATCGTAGGAACTTTATTTTCTTGTTACGATGATTTTTCACTTCACTCTGAAATTCTTTAAACTTTTCAAATGTTTCAGACTTATGTTTCTTCAAGTAGATATACCCATATCTGCTTAAATCATCTGTGAAGGTCAGAAAATAATGATACCCGATGTGAGCCTCAACACTCATTGGACTACATACATCAGTATGTATTATTTCCAATAAGTAAGTTGCTCGCTCCATTGTTTCGGAGGACGGAGTCTTAGTCATCTTGCCCATAAGGCATGGTTCGCAAGCATCAAAATGATTCATAATCAAGTGATTCCAAAAGTCCATCAACATGGAGTTTCTTCATGCGCTTTACACCAATATGACCTAAACGGCAGTGCCACAAATAAGTTGCACTATCATTATTAACTTTGCATCTTTTGGCTTCAATATTATGAATATGTGTATCACTACGATCGAGATCCAACGAACCATTTTCATTGGGTGTATGACCATAGAAGGTTTTATTCATGTAAATAGAACAACAATTATTCTCTAACTTAAATGAATAACTGTATTGCAATAAACATGATCAAATCATATTCATGCTCAATGCAAACACCAAATAACATTTGTTTAGGTTTAACACTAATCCCGAAAGTATAGGGAGTGTGCGATGATGATCATATCAATCTTGGAACCACTTCCAACACACATCGTCACTTCACCCTTAACTAGTCTCTATTCATTCTGCAACTCCCGTTTCGAGTTACTACTCTTAGCAACTGAACCAGTATCAAATACCGAGGGGTTGCTATAAACACTAGTAAAGTACACATCGATAACATGTATATCAAATATAGCATTGTTCACTTTGCCATCCTTCTTATCCGCTAAATACTTGGGGCAGTTCCGCTTCCAGTGACCAGTCCCTTTGCAGTAGAAGAACTTAGTCTCGGGCTTAGGTCCAGGCTTGAGCTTCTTCTCTTGAGCAACAATTTTCTTGCCGTTCTTCTTGAAGTTCCCTTTCTTTCCCTTTGCCTTTTTCTTGAAACTAGTGGTCTTGTTAATCATCAACACTTGATGCTCTTTCTTGATTTCTACCTTCATTGATTTCATCATCATGAAAAATCTCGGGAATCGTTTTCGTCATCCCTTGCATACTATAGTTCATCATGAAGTTCTACTAACTTGGTGATGGTGACTAGAGAATTCTGTCAATCACTATTTTATCTGGAAGATTAAGTCCCACTTGATTCAAGCGATTGTAGTACCCAGACAATCTGAGCACATGCTCACTTCTTGAGCTATTCTCCTCCATCTTTTAGCTATAGAACTTGTTGGAGACTTCATATCTCTCAACTCAGGTATTTGCTTGAAATATTAACTTCAACTCCTGGAACATCTCATATGGTCCATGACGTTCAAAACGTCTTTGAAGTCCCGATTCTAAGCCGTTAAGCATGGTGCACTAAACTATCAAGTAGTCATCATATTGAGCTAGCCAAACGTTCATAATGTCTGCATCTGCTCCTGCAATAGGTCTGTCACCTAGCGGTGCATCAAGGACATAATTCTTCTGTGCAACAATGAGGATAAACCTCAGATCACGGATCCAATCCGCATCATTGCTACTAACATCTTTCAACTTAGTTTTCTCTAGGAACACATATAAAACATAGGGAAGCAACAACGCGAGCTATTGATCTACAACATTATTTTGCAAAATACTATCATGACTAAGTTCATGATAAATTAAAGTTCAATTAATCATATTACTTAAGAACTCCCACTTAGATAGACATCCCTCTAATCATCTAAGTGATCACGTGATCCAAATCAACTAAACCATGTCCGATCATCACGTGAGATGGAGTAGTTTTCAATGGTGAACATCACTATGTTGATCATATCTTCTATATGATTCACGCTCGACCTTTCGGTCTCAATGTTCCGAGGCCACATCTGCATATGCTAGGCTCGTCAAGTTTAACCTGAGTATTCCGCGTGTGCAACTATTTTGCACCCGTTGTATTTGAACGTAGAGCCTATCACACCCGATCATCACGTGGTGTCTCAGCACGAAGAACTTTCGCATCAGTGCATACTCAGGGAGAACACTTATACCTTGAAATTTAGTGAGAGATCATCTTATAAAGCTACCGTCGAACTAAGCAAGATAAGATGTATAAAAGATAAATATCACATGCAATCAATATAAGTGATATGGTATGGCCATCATCATCTTGTGCTTGTGATCTTCAGCTCCGAAGCACCGTCATGATCACCATTGTCACCGGCGCGACACTTTGATCTCCATAGTAGCATCGTTGTCGTCTCGCCAACTTATGCTTCTACGACTATCGCTACCGCTTAGTGATAAAGTGAAGCATTACAGGGCGATTGCATTGCATACAATAAAGCGACAACCATATGGCTCCTGACAGTTGCCGATAACTCCGTTACAAAACATGATCATCTCATACAATAAATATAGCATCATGTCTTGACCATATCACATCACAACATGCCCTGCAAAAAACAAGTTAGACATCCTCTACTTTGTTGTTGCAAGTTTTACGTGGCTGCTACGGGCTGAGCAAGAACCGTTCTTACCTATGCATCAAAACCACAACGATAGTTCGTCAAGTTGGTGCTGTTTTAACCTTCTCAAGGACCGGGCGTAGGCACACTCGGTTCAACTAAAGTTGGAGAAACTGACACCCGCCAGCCACCTGTGTGCAAAGCACGTCAGTAGAACCAGTCTCGCGTAAGCGTACGCGTAATGTCGGTCCGGGCCGCTTCATCCAACAATACCGCCGAACCAAAGAATGACATGTTGGTAAGCAGTATGACTTGTATAGCCCACAACCCACTTGTGTTCTACTCGTGCATATAACATCTACGCATAAAACCAGGCTCGGATACCACTGTTGGGGAACGTAGTAATTTCAAAAATTTCCTACGCACACGCAAGATCATGGTGATGCATAGCAACGAGAGGGGAGAGTGTGTCCACGTACCCTCGTAGACCAAAAGCGGGAGCGTTAGCACAACGCGGTTGATGTAGTCGTACGTCTTCACGATCCAACTGATCAAGCACCGAACTCACGGCACCTCCGAGTTCTGCACACGTTCAACTCGATGACGTCCCTCGAACTCCGATCCAGCCGAGCTTTGAGGGAGAGTTCCATCAGCACGACGGCGTGGTGACGATGATGATGTTCTACCGACGCAGGGCTTCGCCTAAGCACCGCTACGATATGACCGAGGTGGATTATGGTGGAGGGGAGCACCACATACGGCTAAAAGAGCTAAGAGATCAATTGTTGTGTCTCTAGGGGGTGCCTCCCTCCCCGTATATAAAGGAGTAGAGGAGGGGGAGGGGGCGGCCACCCTTGGCGTGCCCCATGAGGAGTCCTACTCCCACCGGGAGTAGGACTTCCCCCTTTCCATGTTGGAGTAGGAGAGGAGAGGGAAGGAGAAAGAGGGAGAAAGGAAGGGGGGCCTTCCTAGTCCAATTCGGACTTGGGAGGGGAGGGGTGCGCGGCTGCCCCTTGGCTGCCTCTCCTCTTCCACCAATTGGGCCCATGAGGCCCATTAACCTCCGTGGGGGTTCCAGTAACCCCCCAGTACTCCGGTATATATCTGATAACCCCCGGAACCATTCCGGTGTCCGAATATAGTCGTCCAATATATCAATCTTCATGTCTCGACCATTTTGAGACTCCTCGTCATGTCCGTGATCACATCTGGGACTCCGAACTACCTTCGGTACATCAAAACACATAAACTCATAATATAACTGTCATCGAACTTTAAGCGTGCGGACCCTACGGGTTCGAGAACTATGTAGACATGATCGAGACACATCTCCGGTTAATAACCAATAGCGGAACCTGGATGCTCATATTGGATCCTACATATTCTACGAAGATCTTTATCGGTCAAACCGCATAACAACATACGTTGTTCCCTTTGTCATCGGTATGTTACTTGCCCGAGATTCGATCATCGGTATCTCAATACCTAGTTCAATATCATTACCGGCAAGTCTCTTTACTCGTTCCGTAATACATCATCCTGCAACTAACTCATTAGTTGCAGTGCTTGCAAGGCTTAAGTGATGTGTATTACCGAGTGGGCTCAGAGATACCTCTCCGACAATCGAAGTGACAAATCCTAATCTCAAAATACGCCAACCCAACAAGTATCTTTGGAGACACCTGTAGAGCACCTTTATAATCACCCAGTTACATTGTGATGTTTGGTAGCACACAAAGTGTTCCTCCGGTAAATGGGAGTTGCATAATCTCATAGTCATAGGAACATATATAAGTCATGAAGAAAGCAATAGCAACAAACTAAACAATCAAGTGCTAAGCTAACGGAATGGGTCAAGTCAATCACATTCTCCTAATGATGTGATCCCATTAATCAAATGACAACTCATGTCTATGGTTAGGAAACTTAACCATCTTTGATTAATGAGCTAGTCAAGTAGAGGCATACTAGTGACACTATGTTTGTCTATGTATTCACACATGTATTATGTTTCCGGTTAATATAATTCTAGCATGAATAATAAACATTTATCATGAAATAAGGAAATAAATAATAACTTTATTATTTCCTCTAGGGCATATTTCCTTCAATGAGTCAAATGAGCTCACTCTTAATGACCCTTGAGCCATTTTTGAGGTGCCCAAAGTCCTCAAGGAGTATAGCATGCACAACTTCAAGATTCTCATTTTTAGTTTCAAAATCATTTGACACCTCAAGAGCTCTATCATGAGATTCCCTCAATCTAGATAATTCTAGAGCAAAGGTCTCCTCAAGAGATTCCTTGGTGGTTTGTTCAAGTTCAAGAGCTTGAGATAGGTCCACCATCTCATTAGCATAATCACGCTCATGACCTTCCATTTTATGAATGGTGACCTCATGCTCCTCGAGATGAGATTCCAACTCCTCAATGCATTTCTTGCACTCAATGGCAATATACATGATTTCCATGAAGTTGGAACGAGCAATTTTATTTTTATGAAGAGCTTTAAAAATAATTTCCCCCTTAATTTTTAAGGAAGCAACATTACCATTCTCTTCATCAATATACTCATCCTCATCCTCATTAGCATCAAAATCATCATCAAGAGACATATTGGGGTTCAAAGTAGGAGATACCTTTGAAGCCTTAGCCATAAGGCAAAATTGAGAAACAATAGACGATGATGTAGGATCCCTTCAGGCACCATTCAAGACCACATCTTGTTCCATGGGATGTTGGATTTCCTCTACATTGTTAGCACAACAACTCAAGGAAATAAATACATTTTTATCATAGCAACAAGACCATAGCAAGCATATCATCATGAGATTTGGTCAAGCAATTTCGACATGATATGCACGAACTATCAACACAAGCATGTGAAACATTTGGAGTGCTCGAGGTGTTAAAGTTCAAAGATGAAGCATTGCAATAAGATAGTGATGAAGGATAATCAACAATAAGCCCACTATCATCATTGCAATGAACACCACTACTCACCATATCATTACCTTGTGGCAATCCTCATGTAGGAAGTAGAAGAAGTTGAGAACACAACACAGCCGGAGGTGGAGGGAGAACAATCATCCCCACAAATCTTGGACACATCATATTTATCTTGAAGCTTTGTCCACAACTCATGAGCATCCCGGAACAACATGAGTTGAAATATAACTACATTGCTCAAAGCATCGAAAAGCACATTAGAATCTTGAGCATTGAGATAAGATTTGTTATCATCCTCTAAAGATAATCTTTGGGGATCCTTCGAAGGAGGAAACCCATATCTATAATTCGCTCCAAATTTGGGTCCATGAACCTAAAGAGATTAAGCATGCGAATTACCCAAACATCAAAATTTGTGCCATTAGAACTAAGAGTGTTAGAGAATCCTAATCCCCTAGTCGACATCTTTACTCTCTAGGTGGTTAAGCCTAATAATGTGAGATGAGGCTCTCATACCAATTGAAAGATCGCGGATGTCGCCTAGAGGGGGGTGAATAGGCGCTTTAAAATAATTACGGTTTAGGCTTGAACAAATTCGGAATAAAACTAGCATTTAATTTGTCAAGCACAAAACCTAAAACAACTAGGCTCACCTACGTCCACCAACAACTTATGCTAAGCAAGATAAACAACTAAGTGATAGCAAGATATATAACATGTCATACTATGGCTATCACAAAGTAAAGTGCATAAGTAAAGGGCTCGGGTAAGAGATGACTGAGGCACGAGGAGATGACGATGTATCCCGAAGTTCACACCCTTGCAGATGCTAATATCCGTTTGGACCGGTGTGGAGGCACAATGCTCCGCAAGAAGCCACTAGGGCCACTGTAATCTCCTCACGCCCTCGCACAATGCAAGATGATATGATTCCACTAAGGGACCCTTCAGGGCGGTCACCGAACCCGTACAAATGGCAACCCTTGGGGGAGGTCACTAAACCCGTACACTTTGGCAACCCTTGGGAGAGGTCACCGGAACCCGTACAAATTGCTTTGGGTGATCGCCATAACCTAATTAGAGACCCTGACGCTTGCCCAGAGCTTTACACCACAATGATTGAGCTCCGAAGCACCACCAACCATCTAGAGCACCCAAGCACCCAAGAGGAACAAGCTCTAGGGTACCAAGCACCCAAGAGTAATAAGCTTCTCAACTTTTCACTTCCATGTATCACTGTGGAGAACTCAAACTGATGCAACTAATGCAATGGCAAGGGCACACGGAGTGCCCAAGTCCCCCACTCCCAAATCCCACCAAAGCAACGAAAGCTATGGAGGAAAATGAGAGGAAGAACAAGAAGGAGAACACCAAGAACTCCAAGATGTAGATCCAAGGGATTCCCCTCACATAGAGGAGAACGTGATTTGTGGAAATGTGGATCTAGATCTCCTCTCCCCCCCAAACTAGCAAGAATACATGGAGGGATTGAGACATAGCTAGCTCCAAGAGGTCAACAATGATGGGGGGAAAAGCTTGCAAGGGCATTAGGGGTGAAGGTGGAAGAAGGGGGTATAAATACCCCCAAGAAAAAATGGCTGTTGCACACTACCGCCACCCCGGGCATCCGGACATACAAGAAAACCAACAGGGCTGGTGGACCGGGCACCCGGGGTTCCATGACCCCGAGCACCCTGGGTAGGCCGAGAGTTGGCAAGGGGACGCTAGGATGGGCCGGGCACCCGCACCGAACAGAGAAGGGAGAGGAGGTGCGGGAGCGGCCCGGATGAGCCCGGGGAACCGGGGGTCTGAGACCCCGGTCACCTGCACCCGGCAGAGAGGTGTCTACGGAGGAGCTAGGGTGACCCCGGGCACCGGCAGTAGGCAGAGAGATGCGGGAACATGTAAAATTGAAATGGCCACAACTTTTGCAAACGAACTCCGAATTTGATGAAACCAAGTTCGTTGGAAAGCAAAAGACAAGGTCTAACACAATATTGATAGAAATATAAATAAATAACAATTGAGAACATACCCAAAATAAAATGGTGAGAACTCTTTCTCAAATAAGACCGGTAAAACTCCAACACCAAAAACGCAAAAGAAGATGCATAGGAAATCGGTTTTCGATGAACTAGAGCTTGTCACGAAGATAAACACAAGCTCTAAAACTTCACAAAGAGAAAATCTAAACAAGAACCAAGAAATATGATGCCAAGGATGCAAAGGTTTGAGCTCTCTTGAACGATATGAATAAGCTACTCACTCGAGAGCCCCCCTGCTTGATAGTACGACTATCGATCCTATGATCCGGTCTCCCAACTAACACCATGATACTGGTAAAATAGAAACCTATCAGTGACAAACCTTTGCCTTGTGCATAATCCATTTGAGCTAGATGATGAAGATCTTGACCTCCTCAACTTGTACCACCTTTTTGATTGCGCTAGCTTGATGAAGGCTAGTAGATTGCTCCCCTATACTCAAGTATGGGTGAGCCACTCCTTGGCACATCTTCACAAGTCCATTGTCACCATAATGGAAGGCAATCATCAAGGTCATGATCTCTTCATGATGCTCCACTTGAACTTTCCCACCGCAACCTAACCCTGCATACAACTCTCACATAGACCACGGGTTAGTACACAAAGAACAATGGACAATGCTTACCATACCATGATATCACTTGATCCCGCTTGTTACATCTTCTACACTTTGTGTGTTGATCAACTTGAATCACTCTTTGTACTTAGTCTTGATCAACCTTGTATCTTTCCAACTCTCTTTATTAGGATGATGTCTTGAAGGTAAACATGAATGTTCACACAATCTTCTTCTTATTCAAGACATGCTTGTAATAGGCGCAACTCTCACATGACCAATCTTTGGATAAATCATTGAATAGCACCTTGGTCAACACATATTCTTCTTCTAATAACCTTGAAACCAACAAATGGTCTTCAAGCAATACCTATGGACAAACCCTTCAAATATAACTCAAGACAACCATTAGTCCATAGAGATTGTCATCAATTACCAAAACCAAACATGGGGGCTCCACATGTTCTTTCAATAGGGGATCAATCACAGTCCTTTCGGTAAGTAAGAGTGTCGAACCCAACAATGAGCAGAAGGAAATGACAAGTGGTTTTCGGCAATTTCTGCAAGCACTGAAATTGTTGGTAACAGGTAGTTTCATAGCAAGATAATTTGTAACGGACAAGTAACGGTAACAGTAAATAAAGTGCAGCAAGGTAGCCCAATCTTTTTTTAGCAAAGGACAGGACAAAACGGTCTCTTATAATAAGCAAAGCGTTCTTGAGGGCACACAAGAATTTCATCTAGTCACTTTCATCATGTTGGTTTGAGTCGCGTTCGCTACTTTGATAATTTGATATGTGGGTGGACCGGTGCTTGGGTGTTGTTCTTACTTGAACAAGCCTCCCACTTATGATTAACCCCCTCACAAGCATCCACAACTACGAGAAAAGTATTAAGATAAAGTCTAACCAGAGCATTAAACATATGGATGCAAATGAGTCCATTGCGAAATAGCGCATAAACTAGGGTTTAAGCTGTTGTCACTCTAACAACCCATCATCTAATAACCACTCCACAATGCATTCCTTAGGCCCAAAGATGGTGAAGTGTCATGTAGTTGACGTTCACATAACACCACTAAGGGAATCACAACATACATATCATCAAAATATCGAACACATATCAAATTCACATGATTACTTGCAACGTGACTTCTCCCGTGAGCTCAAGAACAAAGGTAACTACTCACAAATGATATTCATGCTCAATATCAGGGGGGTATTAAATAGCATAATGGATCTGAACATATAATCTTCCACCAAATAAACCATATAGTAATCAACTACAAGATGTAATCAACACCACTAGTCACCCACATGTACCAATCTGAGGTTCCGGTACAAAGATTGAAAGCAAGATATGATCTAGGGTTTGAGATGAGATGGTGATGTCGAAGTTGTTGCTGGATATTGGCCTCCCAAAGATGAGAGGGTTGTTTGTGATGACGATGGTTTCGATTTCCCCCTCCGGGAGGAAAGTTCCCCCGGCGGAATCACTCCGGGGGAGGGCAAAAGTGCTCCTGCCCAAGTTCCGCCTCGAGACGGCGACGCTCCATCCCGAAAGTTCTCTCCTTATTTTTCCTAGGTCAAAAGACCTCATGTACTAGAAGATGGGTACCGGAGCTGGGCTGGGTTGCCCACCACCCACCAGGGCGTGCCTGGGGGGCCTGGTGCGCCCTGGTGTCTTGTGGGCACCAGGCAGCCCCCTATGGTATTTATTTGCTGCAATATTTATTATATATTACAAAATAATTCTTCGTAAAATTTCAGCTCATTTGGAGATGCGCAGAATAGGTATCTCTGATGTAGCTTTTTTAGGTCCAGAATTCCAGCTACCGGTATTCTCCCTCTTTGTGTAAACCTTGCATATTATGAGAGAAAAGGTGTTAGAATTACTCCATAAAGCATTATTATGCATAAAAATATTATAAATAATAGTAGGAAAACATGATGCAAAATGGACGTATCATGATCTACTATGCAAATTGATTTCTTGTTTGTTTTTATTGTGTGATCTGCAAAAGGGTTATGAAGAGAAAAGTTCCGACCAAACACCATAACAATCAATTCAATTTTAAGCACGTTGTTTCAAGCTCTCTACCTACTGATAATGTAAACGAAGCTAGAATTGCATGATAATTTACAATAAAAGGGAATTACCTAGGAATTGAGATATGTTCCGAGTAATTATTAATATTTCTTGATTGTATTGGAAATTGTTGAGGCAAATATAAACTAATGCAACTATAACTATGTTTTAGTTGCGTCGAAGGGATACATCTGTTCTATGCACTGGGCAAATTTTTTTAAGTTGGCTTGGCCCCCCTATACCCAAATCCTGGCTCCGACCCTGGGTGCACTTGCAACTAGGATAAAAATAAACTACGGGTCGAGTTGGGAGTCAAGGATGGACTTACAACTAGGACAACTACACAAAAATACTATAACATTACAAGTCGAGGATGAACTTGCAACTAGGACAATAACAAACTATGAGCCCAGTTGCAAGTCGAGCTTGCACTTGCAACTGGGATGAAAAATAAAAGACATGCCAAGTTCTGATTCGAGGGTGGACATGCTACTGGGACAACTACGAGCTCATTCGTGAGTCGGGGTGGACTTGCAACTGGGACAACTATGAAACTATGATCCCAATTGCGAGTCAAGTGTCGACTTACAACTGGGATGAAACAAATTATGGGCCCAGTTGTGAGTAGAGGGTGGACTTGCAAACGAGATGAAAAACAAAACACATGCTTCAGTTGCGATTCAAGGGTGAGCTTGCAACCAAGATGAACAAACTGTAGACCTAGTTGCGAGTTGAGGGTGTGTTTGTACTAACGGATCTTACCGAGTTTTCTGTTGAAGTTTTGTGTGGATGAAGTGTTCGATGATCAAGAAGGTCTCGATGTGAGAAGAAGGAAGAGAGGCAAGAGCTCAAGCTTGGGGATGCCCGAGGCACCCCAAGTAAATATTCAAGGAGACTCAAGCGTCTAAGCTTGGGGATGCTGGGGAGGCATCCCCTCTTTCTTCAAAAAGTACCGGTATGTTTTCGGATTCGTTTCGTTCATGCGATATGTGCAATCTTGGAGCATCTTTGCTTTAGTTTTCATGTTTATTTTTTGCACCATGCTGGTATGAGATAGTCCTTGGTTGATTTATAGAATGCTCATTGCACTTCACTTATATCTTTTGAGTATGGCTTTATAAAATGCTTCATGTGCTTCACTTATATCATTTGAAGCTTGGATTGCCTATTTTTCTTTACATATACAACCACCATTTGTAGAATGCTCTTTTGCTTCACTTATACTTGTTAGAGCACAGGCATATCTTTTGTAGAAAGAATTAAACTCTCTTGCTTCACTTATATCTATTTAGAGAGATGACAGGAATTGGTCATTCACATGGTTAGTCATAAAATCCTACATAAAACTTGTAGATCACTGAATATGATATGTTTGATTCCTTGCAATAGTTTTGCGATATAAAGATGGTGATATTAGAGTCATGCTAGTGGGTAGTTGTGGATTGTAGAAATACTTGTGTTGAGGTTTGTGATTCCTGTAGCATGCACGTATGGTGAACCGTTATGTAACGAAGTCGGAGCATGATTTATTTATTGATTGTCTTCCTTATTAGTGACGGTCGGGGACGAGCGATGGTCTTTTCCTACCAATCTATCCCCCTAGGAGCATGCGCGTAGTACTTTGTTTCGATGACTAATAGACTTTTGCAATAAGTATATGAGTTCTTTATGACTAATGTTGAGTCCATGGATTATACGCACTCTCACCCTTCCACCATTGCTAGCCTCTCTAGTACTGTGCAACTTTTGCCAGTACCATAAACCCACCATATACCTTCCTCAAAACAGCCACCATACCTACCTATCATGGCATTTCCATAGCCATTCCGAGATATATTGCCATGCAACTTTCATCATCATCATATACATGACTTGAGCATTCATTGTCATATTGCTTTGCATGATCGTAAGATAGCTAGCATGATGTTTTCATGGCTTGTCTGTTTTTTGATGTCATTGCTACGCTAGATCATTGCACATCCCGGTACACCGCCGGAGGCATTCATATAGAGTCATATCCTTGTTCTAGATATCGAGTTGTAAGTAAATAAAAGTGTGATGATCATCATTATTAGAGCATTGCCCCAGTGAGGAAAGGATGATGGAGACTATGATTCCCCCATAATTCGGGATGAGACTCCGGACATTACAAAAAATAAAAGAGGCCAAAGAAGCCCAAATAAAAAAAGAGGCCAAAGAAGCCCACCAAAAAATTAATATAAAAACAAAAAAACAAAAAAATGAGAGAAAAAGAGAGAAGGGGCAGTGCTACTATCCTTTTTCCACACTTGTGCTTCAAAGTAGCACCATGTTCTTCATATAGAGAGTCTCTTGAGTTATCACTTTCATATACTAGTGGGACTTTTCATTATAGAACTTGGCTTGTATATTCCGATGATGGGCTTCCTCAAATGCCCGAGGTCTTCGTGAGCAAGCAAGTTGGATGCACACCCACTTAGTTTCAGTTGGAGCTTTCATACACTTATAGCTCTAGTCCATCTATTGCATGGCAATCCCTACTCACTCACATTGATATCTATTGATGGGCATCTCCATAGCCCGTTGATATGCCTAGTTGATGTGAGACTATCTTCTCCTTTTTGTCTTCTCCACCATCATATTCTATTCCACCTATAGTGCTATGTCCATGGCTCACGCTCATGTATTGCGTGAAAGTTGAAAAGGTTTGAGAACGTCAAAAGTATGAAACAATTGCTTGGCTTGTCATCGGGGTTGTGCATGATGTGAATATTTTGTGTGGTGAAGATGGAGCATAGACAGACTATATGATTTTGTAGGGATAACTTTCTTTGGCCATGTTATTTTGAAAAGACATGATTGCTTTATTAGTAAGCTTGAAGTATTATTGTTTTTATGTCAAATGATAGACTATTGCTTTGTATCACTCGTGTCTTAATATTCATGCCATGATTAGATATGTGATCAAGATTATGTAGGTAGCATTCCACATCAAAAATTATCTTTTTTATCATTTACCTACTCGAGGATGAGCAGGAATTAAGCTTGGGGATGCTGATACGTCTCTGTCGTATCTATAATTTTTGATTATTCCATGCCAATATTATTCAACTTTCATATACTTTTTGGCAACTTTTTATACTATTATTGGGACTAACATATTGATCCAGTGCCCAGTGCCAGTTCCTGTTTGTTGCATGTTTTTTGTTTCGCAGAAAACCCATACCAAACGGAGTCCAAATGGAATAAAAACTGACGGAGATTTATTTTGGAATATTTATGAATTTTGGGAAGTGGAATCATCGTGAGACGGTGCCCGAGGGGGGCACGAGGTAGGGGGGCGCGCCCCAGGGTGTCAGGCGCGCCCCTGACCCTCGTGACCACCCCGTAAGGCGGTTGATGCCCTTCTTTCGCCGCAAGAAAGCTAATATCTGTATAGAGATCGTGTTAAAATTTCAGTCCAATCGGAGTTACGGATCTCCGGGAATATAAGAAACGGTGAAAGGGAAGAATCTGAGAACGCAGAAACAGAGAGAGACAGATAGACAGATCCAATCTTGGAGGGGCTCTCGCCCCTCCCGTGCCATGGAGGCCAAGGACCAGAGGGGAAACCCTTCTCCCATCTAGGGAGTAGGTTAAGGAAGAAGAGGAAGAAGGGGGCCCCTCTCCCCCTCTCCTCCGGTGGCGCCGGAACGCCGTCGTGGCCATCATCATCATCACTGCGATCTTCACCAACACCTCCGCCATCTTCACCAACATCTCCATCACCTTCCCCCCTCTATCTATAGTTGTCCACTCTGCCGCAACCCGATGTACCCTTTACTTGAACATGGTGCTTTATGCTTCATATTATTATCCAATGATGTGTTGCCATCCTATGATGTCTGAGTAGATTTTCGTTGTCCCATCGGTGGTTGATGAATTGCTATGATTGATTTAATTTGCTTGTGGTTATGTTGCTGTCCTTTGGTGCCCATCATATGAGCGCGCGCGTGGATCACACCATAGGGTTAGTTGTATGTTGATAGGACTATGTATTGGAGGGCAAGAGTGACAGAAGTTTCAACCTAGCATAGAAATTGATGCATATGGGATTAAAGGGGGACCAATATATCTTAATGCTATGGTTGGGTTTTACCTTAATGAACATTAGTAGTTGCGGATGCTTGCTAATAGTTCCAATCATAAGTGCATAGAATTCCAAGTCAGAGATGACATGCTAGCAGTGGCCTCTCCCACATAATACTTGCTATCGGTCTAGTAAAGTAGTCAATTGCTTAAGGGACAATTTCGCAACTCCTACCACCACTTTTCCACACTCACTATATTTACTTTAGTTGCTTCTTTACCTTAACAGCCCCTAGTTCTATTTTTGTGCTCTTTACTTTCTTGCAAACCTATCCAACAACACCTACAAAGTACTTCTAGTTTCATACTTGTTCTAGGTAAAGCGAACGTCAAGCATGCGTAGAGTTGTATCGGTGGTTGATAGAACTTGAGGGAATATTTGTTCTACCTTTAGCTCCTCGTTGGGTTCGTGTGACACCCCCGATTTGACCGTACACTAATCATACACGCAAACGTGTACGATCAAGATCAGGGACTCACGGGAAGATATCACAACACAACTCTAAAAATAAAAGTAAGTCATACAAGCATCATATTACAAGCCAGGGGCCTCGAAGGCTCGAATACAAGAGCTCGATCATAGACGAGTCAGCGGAAGAAAAAATATCTGAGTACAGACATAAGTTAAACAAGTTTGCCTTAAGAAGGCTAGCACAAACTGGGATACAGATCGAAAGAGGCGCAGGCCTCCTGCCTGGGATCCTCCTAAACTACTCCTGGTCATCGTCAGCGGGCTACACGTAGTAGTAGGCACCTCCCAAGTAGTAGTAGTAGTTGTCGTCGACGGTGGCGTCTGGCTCCTGGGCTCCAACGTCTGGTCGCAGCAATTGGGTATAGGAAGGGGGAAAAGGGGGAGTAAAGAAACCGTGAGTACTCATCCAAAGTACTCGCAAGCAAGGAGCTACACTACATATGTATGCATTGGTGTCAAATGGAATAAGGGTATCATATGTGGACTGGACTACAGAATGCCGGAATAAGAGGGGGATAGCTAGTCCTTTCGAAGACTACGCTTCTGGTAACCTCCATCTTGCAGCAGAAGAAGAGAGTAGATGGTAAGTTCACCAAGTAACATCGCATAGCATAATCCTAACCGATGATCCTCCCCTCGCCGCCCTGTGAGAGAGCGATCATCGGTTGTATCTGGCACTTGGAAGGGTGTGTTTTATTAAGTATCCGGTTCTAGTTGTCATAAGGTCAAGGTACAACTCCAAGTCGTCCTGTTACCGAAGATCACTGCTATTCGAATAGATTAACTTCCCTGCAGGGGTGCACCACATAACCCAACACGCTCGATCCCATTTGGCCGGACAGACTTTCCTGGGTCATGCCCGGCCTCGGAAGATCAACACGTCGTAGCCCTACCTAGGCACAACAGAGAGGTCAGCACGCCGGTCTAAATCCTATGGCGCAGGGGTCTGGGCCCATCACCCATTGCACACCTGCACGTTGCATACGCGGCCGGTGAGCAGACCTAGCAACCTCCATTACAAAGGAAGTTGCGTTACGCGGTCCAACCCGGCGCGCGCCGCTCAGTCGTTGACGTCACGAAGGCTTCGGCTGATACCACGACGTCGAGTGCCCATAACTGTCCCTCGTAGATGGTTAGTGCGTATAGGCTAGTAGCCAGTCTCAGATCAAATACCAAGATCTCGTTAAGCGTGTTATTTTGATATAACCACGGACGCCGACCAGGGCCAGGCCCACCTCTCTCCTAGGTGGTCTCAACCTGCCCTGTCGCTCCGCCACAAAGTAACAGTCGGGGGCCGTCGGGAACCCAGGCCCACCTCTACCGGGATGGAGCCACCTGCCCCTTCAGCCCCCATCTCCGAACAGTATCTTAAGTAATGTAACAGTATAAGTATATATCATATGCCCGTGATCACCTCCCGAAGTGATCACGGCCCAGTAGTATAGCATGGCAGACGGACAAGAATGTAGGGCCACTAATGGTAATCTAGGATCCTATACTAAGCATTTAGGATTACAGGTAAGGTATCAACAGTTGTAGCAACAATGACAGGCTATGCATCAGAATAGGATTAATGGAAAGCAGTAACATGCTACACTACTCTAATGCAAGCAGTATAGAGGAGAGTAGGCGATATCTGGTGATCAAAGGGGGGGCTTGCCTGGTTGCTCTGGCAAGAGAGAGGGGTCGTCAACACCGTAGTCGAACTGTGGGTCGCCGGCAGTCTCAGGGTCTACCGAAAAGAAGTAATGAAGGGGGAACACAATAAATAATAGAGCAATCAAAACAACACAAGGCATAACATAGCAATACACGGTGCTAGGTGTGCCCTAACGCAGTACTAGGCGATACTGGGAAAGGGGGGAAACATCCGGGAAAGGATTCCCGATGTTTCGGGTTTTCGGACAGATGAACCGGAGGGGGAAAGTTGCGTGTTCGCTATGTTATGGATGCGTGGCGGATGAACGAGCAACGTATTGAGGTTCGTCTTGTTGTTCTGAGCAACTTTTATGTACAAAGTTTTTCCATCCGAGCTACGGTTTAATTTATTTTAATTTTCAAAGTTTTTAATCATTTTTGGAATTAAAAGAATTAAATTAATTTGGAAATGCCATTATGATGTCAGCATGACATCAGGGTGATGTCAGCAGTTAACAGTCAGTTGACTTGGTCAAACTAACACGTGGGTCCCACATGTCATTGACTGATTAGCTAATTAGCAATAGTTAATTAGGTTAATTAAACCAGAATTAATTATGTTAATTAATTTAGTTAATTAATTAAATAAATAAATTTATTAATATTATTACTATCATTTTTATTTAATTTTTCAATTCTATTTTTTAACACGTTCTGTGGGCGGGGGCCATATGTCATTGGGCCAGGGGGCCGATGCGGGTTTAGCGGGCGCTTGGCGCTACGGGTGCCCGACCAGGAGAGAGCCGACCGGGCGCAGAGGGGCGCCGGCGTAAGGGCAGCGGCGGGCACGGGCCGACGAGAGGAAGGACAGGGTCGCGAGCGGGTGCGCGTGTGCCGGCAGCGGAAGTAGGCGGAAGGACGCGACCACGCACAAGCGGGCGAGCGCGAGGTTGCGCGGGCTGGTTGCTATGGACATGGCCGGCGAGGGCTGCGGAGCGCGCAGTTGCATGGGGCCGGCATCCGCAGACGCGGTAACAGGTGGGTGTGAGCGGTGATGGTGCAGCGCGCGCTGTGGAGGGAGCCGACCGGAGCGGGGCGCGGCTCGGCGGGGGCGCCCCGCGGATGCGGGCGGTGAGGCGACGGCATCAGCGGGTCCGTGCGACGGCAGGCGCGCACGAGAGGCATCGGGGCATGGCCCGGGACGTGCAGGGGGAAGGCCGGTGCATGAATCGGGCACAGGGAGGGGGAGAGGAGAGGCCCGGGGCCTCACCGGCGATCGTGGGGTCAAGGGCAGTGGGCTCGGGGAGGAGTTGAGGTCGCGACGGAGAGGACGGCGGGGCAGCTCCGGCGAGCTGGCGGTTCGGGCGGGGAGGCGTGGTCGAGGCGGCGTCGGGCGTCGAGGGCACGGTTGCGGCCGGCGCAGCGAGGTGTGCCGCCGTGGGAGAGGGGACGGGGCACGAGGACGAGGGCGGGGGCCAGCGACCGAGCCACCGGCGACGAGGGCGGCAAGGTGGTGAGTGGCGCCGGGATCGATCCGGGCAGCGTCGGGGTCGGGCCCCCTCCCTGATCCAGATGGGATCGAGAGGGAGGCGTGGGGAGAGGGAGGGTGCGGTCGTGTGTGGGGGGGGAGTTAGGGTTTCGGGGCAGGGGGTTATGGGGAATGGGGTGGCCGGTTGGGCCTTTTGGAGCTGGTGGCCTGCTCGCCAGCTGGGCCATTCGGCCCAGGGGGATGGGGGTCTTCGTCTTTTTTTGTGTATTTTCTCTTTTCTTTTACTTATTTTTTTGTTCTATTTTAGTTTACACATTATTTTTAGTTTATTAAAATATGACATTAGCTCCTAAAACAATGTTTCAACATAACCCACTGCCATAAAAGTTTAATACTTATAACAACTTAGTTTTGAAAATGTTTATTATTTTTAAAGCATTTAAATAATTGTATTTGCTGCTGTTTTATTTATTTTAGAGTATTTAAACATTTTATAAAAGTGTGATTTCTCCACCATAATTACCTATGCATTATTTGGCTCACTCCGAACATTTTAGTTTTAAAGTTTGAAAACTTTTGTTGTTTGCCTAATTTTGAATTTTGAATTTGAATCAGTTTCGAACTAACGTGAGATTAACAACAGTAATCATGGTGACTCAGCATCGTTAACGTGGGACTACTGTAGCGTAACTATCCGGGCGTCACAGTTCGACACTCTTACTTATCAAAAACTGTTGCGATCCCCTATACTTGTGGGTTATCAAGACCTTTTTCTGGCGCCATTGCCGGGGAGCAATAGCGTGGGGTGAATATTCTCGTGTGTGCCTGTTTGCTTTATCACTAAGTAATTTTTATTTGTTGTTCTTAGTTGTTTTCTATCTTTAGTTATGGGTAGGAAACGCAAAATACCAAAAAAATATTTGTACCTACTGAACCAATGGTTGAAGAACCAATCAAAATCTATCACACTGCTGAAGCTTATTACTTGGATCATCTTCGATCCCTATGTGCTCGTGCTGAAACCCCAACTAGCTTAGTTAAGGGCAAATCTTTAGATGAGCATGCTTGTTATGTGCGACACCGTATATCTGAAAAAGGGAAATTATTATGGAGTCAAATTCAACGTTTGCAATGCTATGCTTGGAATTTATGTGAATTATATGATTTTACTTGTTGTTCTGAAAACCCTAAGAAACACCTTCCCTACCAATGTGAGTTTATTGATAATGGAATCTTATCTTCTTATGCTAAAGGTGTTTATAGTTACTATGGTGTTCAACAAATTGAAGAATTTGTTTCTTTTGAGGGTGCTTATGAAATTGCTTCTTTGATTGAAAAGTATGATGCTACTTTTCACAAATCTGAAAATTTTGCTATACTTAAATATTGCTATGATAATTATGCTTCTAATACCTATGTTAAACTATATATTGAGGAATACTCCGCTGTCCAAGAAGAGACTAATATTTTGCAGGAGTCTATGGAAGAAGAAATTGATGAAACTGTGAGCTCATTGGATGAAAAAGATGAGGAGGAGAGCGAAGAACAAAAGGAGGAAGAGCGGATTGATCACCCGTGCCCACCTTCTAATGAGAGTAACTCTTCAACTCATACATTGTTTAATTCCCCTTCGTGCTTACCGAAGGATGATTGCTATGATGCTTGTTATGATCCCATTGATTCTCTTGAAATATCCCTTTTTGATGATGCTTGCTATGCTTGTGGCCAAGATGCCAATATGAATGATGCTTATGGAGATGAACTTGCTATAGTTCCTTATGTTAAACGTGAAGTTGTTGCTATTGCACCCACGCATGATAGTCCTATTATCTTTTTGAATTCTCCCAACTACACTATATCGAAGAAGTTTGCACTTATTAAGGATTATATTGATGGGTTGCCTTTTACCGTTGCACATGATGATTTTGATAGATATAATATGCATGTGCTTGCTGCTCCTACTTGCAATTATTATGAGAGAAGAACTATATCTCCACCTCTCTATGTTTCCAATATGACAAATTTGCAAGAAACTGTTTATACTATGCATTGGCCTTTACTATGTGTGCATGAATTGTTCTTTTATGACATGTCGATGCATAGGAAGAGAGTTAGACTTCGTCATTACATGATATATGTTACCTTGTGCTCACTACTAAATTACAAATCATTGTTAATTAAAATTGGCTTTGATATACCTTGGGATCCGGGTGGATTCACTACTTGAGCACTATATGCCTAGCTTAATGGCTTTAAAGAAAGCGCTGCCAGGGAGACAACCCGGAAGTTTTAGAGAGTAATTTATTTCTGTTGAGTGCTTTCATATAGTTTAAAAACAACAAAAATAAAGAGGGGAACCCAAAACTTTTCAAAAAAAGAAAGTGAAAGTGAGAAAGACAAGCACTGTTGAAGTGGGAGAGCTCCTTGAACTTTGTTCATGCTCACAGCAACTTTGTGAATCTTGATTACAGAAACTTTACAACAAAAATAACTATCCCCTTGTACAATTCCATTGTATTATAAAAATAATGTGCCAAGGTTTGCCTTTAGGATGTTTACATTTGCTTGATAGTTTGTACGGTGCAGGACAGAAACTTTGGTTGTAGTGCGTGATTTTACATTTTTAGCTGGAACGTCAAATGGTTCTGATTCTTTTTGCACTGTCTTCCTATACGAATTGTTTATTTTCCTAATTTTGGTAGAATTTTTCAAGTATCAGAAGTATGGTGAATGTTCAGATTATTACAGACTGTTCTGTTTTAGACATATTCTGTTTTTGATGCATAGTTTGCTTATTTTGATGAAACTATCAATTTATATTAGTGGATTAAGCCATGAAAAAGTTATACTACAGTAGACACAATGCAAAAACAAAATATGAATTGGTTTGCAACAGTACTTATAGTGGTGATTTGCTTTATTATACTAACGAATCTTACCAAGTTTTCTGTTGAAGTTTTGTGTGGATGAAGTGTTCGATGATCGAGAAGGTCTCGATGTGAGAAGAAGGAAGAGAGGCAAGAGCTCAAGCTTGGGGATGCCCGAGGCACCCCAAGTAAATATTCAAGGAGACTCAAGCGTCTAAGCTTGGGGATGCTGGGGAGGCATCCCCTCTTTCTTCAACAAGTATCGGTATGTTTTCGGATTCGTTTCGTTCATGCGATATGTGCAATCTTGGAGCTTCTTTGCTTTAGTTTTCATGTTTATTTTTTGCACCATGCTGGTATGAGATAGTCCTTGGTTGATTTATAGAATGCTCATTGCACTTCACTTATATCTTTTGAGTATGGCTTTATAAAATGCTTCATGTGCTTCACTTATATCATTTGAAGCTTGGATTGCCTGTTTCTCTTTACATATACAACCGCCATTTGTAGAATGCTCTTTTGCTTCACTTATACATGTTAGAGCACGGGGCATATCTTTTGTAGAAAGAATTAAACTCTCTTGCTTCACTTATATCTATTTAGAGAGATGACAGGAATTGGTCATTCACATGGTTAGTCATAAAATCCTACATAAAACTTGTAGATCACTGAATATGATATGTTTGATTCCTTGCAATAGTTTTGCGATATAAAGATGGTGATATTAGAGTCATGCTAGTGGGTAGTTGTGGATTGTAGAAATACTTGTGTTGAGGTTTGTGATTCCCGTAGCATGCACGTATGGTGAACCGTTATGTAACAAAGTCGGAGCATGATTTATTTATTGATTGTCTTCCTTATTAGTGGCGGTCGGGGACGAGCGATGGTCTTTTCCTACCAATCTATCCCCCTAGGAGCATGCGCGTAGTACTTTGTTTTGATGACTAATAGATTTTTGCAATAAGTATGTGAGTTCTTTATGACTAATGTTGAGTCCATGGATTATACGCACTCTCACCCTTCCATCCTTGCTAGCCTCTCCGGTACCGTGCATTGCCCTTTCTCACCTCGAGAGTTGGTGCAAACTTCGCCGGTGCATCCAAACCCCGTGATATGATACGCTCTATCACACATAAGCCTCCTTATATCTTCCTCAAAACAGCCACCATACCTACCTATTATGGCATTTCCATAGCCATTCCGAGATATATTGCCATGCAACTTCCATCATCATCATTATACATGACTTGAGCATTCATTGTCATATTGCTTTGCATGATTATAAGATAGCTACCATGATGTTTTCATGGCTTGCCCGGCTTTTGATGTCATTGCTACGCTAGATCATTGCACATCCCGGTACACCGCTGGAGGCATTCATATAGAGTTATATCTTTGTTCTAGTATCGAGTTTTAATATCGAGTTGTAAGCAAATAAAAAGTGTGATGATCATCATTATTAGAGCATTGCCCCAGTGAGGAAAGGATGATGGAGACTCCGGACTTTACAAAAAAATAAAAGAGGCCAAAGAAGCCCAAATAAAAAAGAGAGGCCAAAGAAGCCCACCAAAAAAAAATAAAAAATGAGAGAAAAAGAGAGAAGGGGCAGTGCTACTATCCTTTTCCCACACTTGTGCTTCAAAGTAGCACCATGTTCTTCATATAGAGAGTCTCTTGAGTTATCACTTTCATATACTAGTGGGAATTTTCATTATAGAACTTGGCTTGTATATTCGGATGATGGGCTTCCTCAAATGCCCGAGGTCTTCATGAGCAAGCAAGTTGGATGCGCACCCACTTAGTTTCAGTTGGAGCTTTCATACATTATAGCTCTAGTGCATCCGTTGCATGGCAATCCCTACTCACTCACATTGATATCTATTGATGGGCATCTCCATAGCCCGTTGATATGCCTAGTTGATGTGGAGACTATCTAGTTGATGTGATCAAGATTATGCTAGGTAGCATTCCACATCAAACATTATCTTTTTTTATCATTTACCTACTCAAGGACGAGCAGAAATTAAGCTTGGGGATGCTGATACGTCTCCGTCGTATCTATAATTTTTGATTGTTCCATGCCAATATTATTCAACTTTCATATACTTTTTGGCAACTTTTTATACTATTTTTGGGAATAACATATTGATCCAGTGCCCAGTGCCAGTTCCTGTTTGTTGCATGTTTTTTGTTTCGCAGAAAACCCATACCAAACGGAGTCCAAACGGAATAAAAACTGACGGAGATTTATTTTGGAATATTTATGAATTTTGGGAAGTGGAATCATCGCGAGACGGTGCCCGAGGGGGGCACGAGGTAGGGGGGCGTGCCCCAGGGTGTCAGGCGTGCCCCTGACCCTCGTGACCACCCCATAAGGCGGTTGATGCCCTTCTTTCGCCGCAAGAAAGCTAATATCCGGATAGAGATCGTGTTAAAATTTCATCCCAATCGGAGTTACGGATCTCCGGGAATATAAGAAACGGTGAAAGGGAAGAATCTGAGAACGCAGAAACAGAGAGAGACAGAGAGACAGATCCAATCTCGGAGGGGCTCTCGCCCCTCCCATGCCATGGAGGCCAAGGACCAGAGGGGAAACCCTTCTCCCATCTAGGGAGGAGGTCAAGGAAGAAGAGGAAGAAGGGGGCCCCTCTCCCCCTGTCCTCCGGTGGCGCCGGAATGCCACCGTGGCCATCATCATCATCACCGCGATCTTCACCAACACCTCTACCATCTTCACCAACATCTCCATCACCTTCCCCCCTCTATCTACAGCGGTCCACTCTCCCGCAACCCATTGTACCCTCTACTTGAACATGGTGCTTTATGCTTCATATTATTATCCAATGATGTGTTGCCATCCTATGATGTCTGAGTAGATTTTCGTTGTCCTATCGTGGTTGATGAATTGCTATGATTGGTTTAATTTGCTTGTGGTTATGTTGCTGTCCTTTGGTGCCCATCATATGAGCGCGCGTGTGGATCACACCTAGGGTTAGTGTTGTATTGATAGGACTATGTATTGGAGGGCAAGAGTGACAGAAGCTTCAACCTAGCATAGAAATTGATGCAGCGGGATTGAAGGGGGACCAATATATCTTAATGCTATGGTTGGGTTTTACCTTAATGAACATTAGTACTTGCGGATGCTAATAGTTCCAATCATAAGTGCATAGATTCCAAGTCAGAGATGACATGCTAGCAGTGGCCTCTCCCACATAATACTTGCTATCGGTCTAGTAAAGTAGTCAATTGCTTAAGGGACAATTTCGCAACTCCTACCACCACTTTTCCACACTCGCTATATTTACTTTAGTTGCTTCTTTACCTTAACAGCCCCTAGTTTTATTTTCGTGCTCTTTACTTTCTTGCAAACCTATCCAACAACACCTACAAAGTACTTCTAGTTTCATACTTGTTCTAGGTAAAGCGAACGTCAAGCGTGCGTAGAGTTGTATCGGTGGTTGATAGAACTTGAGGGAATATTTGTTCTACCTTTAGCTCCTCGTTGGGTTTGACACTCTTACTTATCGAAAACTGTTGCGATCCCCTATACTTGTGGGTTATCAAGATGAAACATACTATGAGGCCAGTTGTGAGTCAAGGGTGGACCAGCAACCGAGATGAAAATAGAATACATGCCAAGTTACGAGAGTTAAGGTTGAGCTTGAAACTGGCATGAAACAAACTACGGGCCTTGTAGAGAGTCGTGTGTATACTTGTAACTAGGACAACTACACAAAATTACAATACAAGTTGCAAGTTGAGGGTGGACTTGCAATTAGGACAACTACACAAAACCATGATACGAGTCGCTACTCATGAATGGACTTGCAACTGAGACAACTACAAACGCGAGCCAAGTTGCGAGTCAAGGATGGACTTGCAGCTGGGATGAAAAAAAACATAGGCCCAGCTCCGAGTCAAGGATGAGCTTGCAACTAGAATGAAACAAACCATGAGCCCAAATTTGAGTCAAGAGTTTAGTTGTAAATGGGACAACTATAAAAGGTAACAAATAAAAGAAAACAAAAGGCCAATACAAAACTAACAAATTAAAGAAAAAGAAAACATAATAGGCACAATGAGAAACTTAACCGCAACTCAATGAGAGAAAGTTAGAGAGCAAGGAGTCATGTTACTCTATATAAAAACTAAACCACACCCACAACATAGAGTGAAAAAAGCTGCAGTGTGCACAAAGTGAAAACTGACACAACCCTGACAACAAACACGATCCACGAAATGCCCCCAATGTGCGATGTTGAGATATGTATTTAGCACATGTATTCCTGTACTCCAATTCTCTTCCTTTTGTATAGTTGAGGATATGACTTGCGCTATGTACTATATATACTTGTGCATATGCACCTATCAATACATTGAGAGTTGCATCATATTCCTCTATATGGTATCAGCCTAAACCCTCGATCCCAGCCCTAGCCGCGCCGCCATCGCCCCTCCTGGCTGCCGCCGCTCCCGCTGATCTGCGTCACCGCCTCCCCGGCCGCTGCGCCGCCTGCCCCCACCACCACACCCCTGCCCCCGCCGCACCTCCTCCCTCCCAACCCTCCCCGCCGCGCCCCGCTACTCCATCCGAGCCGCCCCCTTCCCAAAACCCTAAAACCCTACCGAACCCATCCCGCGCCACCATCTCCCCTTGCTGCCATGTCGGCCCTCGGCACCTCCTCCTCCTTCGGCGCTCCCCCTAGCAACCCGTTCGACTCTTCCTATGGGTCCGAACCCGATGAGCCCCAAGCCGCAGACATCCGCAACATCCATCTCTCCGATCACGTCCCCATCATCCTCTTCCACACCTCCGCAAACTACTATGCCTGGAAAACCTACTTCAATCTCCTCTTCCGTGAGTACAACCTTCGTGATCACGTGGACGGTCTCTCCAACTTCTTCGCCGGCAACCACGACGCCAACTGGCTCGCCATCGACGCCACCCTCATCCGGTGGTTCTTCCTCACCGTCTCTCCGGACATCTTCCACACCGTCGTTCGCGATGGGGACGATGCCTACATGGTGTGGACCAAGATCAATGGCCTATTCACCGACAACAAGCTTCAGCGGATTGTTTTCTTGCAGCAGGAATTTTTTGGGTGTCATCAAAATGACTCCAATATCGACGCCTACTGTCTCCGGCTCAAGACCCTCTCCGACGAGCTCAACGAAGTCGGGTTCAAGGTGGGCGACGAGCTCCTCCTCTCGACGCTCACCACCGGCCTCAACGAGGACTTCGGCAACGCCGCCTCCAACCTCACCCTCATGGCCAACCCTACTTACGAGCGGGCGGTGGCCTATCTTCGTCTTGAGGAGCGGCGGATGAAGCACCTCCGCACTCGTGTCGTCCACACCGCTCTCGCTGCCGGCCTCTCCAACGGCGCCCCTACACCATCCTCGGCGCCTCGCCCTTCGGCTGTCCCGCAGCCCACGCTGGTGCCCCAGCCACCCCAACCACCGCGCAACGGTGGGAACGGCGGCAACCGTCGCCGCGGTCGCGGTGGTCAATGCCAAGGAGGAGGGAAAGGTGGCGGCGGCGGTCCACCTCCCCAGCAGCAGCCCCCGCCACGCTGGGCCGGCGGCTACAATCCCTGGACGGGGGTCGTGCACGTATACAGCATGTCAGTGCCGCGCCCCCCTCCCCGCCCAGGGCATCCTCGGCCCCCGCCCAAGCACGCACCAGGCGCTCCTAGCCGCGCCTCTCGGCGCCTATGGCGGCGCTCCCGCCCCTCCTGTCGCGCCCTCCTACGGCACGTATGGCGCACCCGGCGCGTACGGCGCTCCCTACTACGACCCGGCCCTCCTAGCGGCGCTGCAGCAGGCGCCACCCTACTCTGGTGGTGGCGGCGATTGGATCATGGACTCCGGTGCCACCGCTCATATTTCCGCTCATCCGGGTAACCTCTCCTCCGTCCATCCCACTTCCACCCCCTCTCGCATCATCATCGACAATGGTGTTGGTCTTCCCATCTCTCATGTTGGTTCTGCACCCTTTCCCTCTAACTCTAGGCCTCTTTCTCTTAATAATGTCATTGTTTCTCCTAATCTTATTCAGAACTTAGTTTCTGTTCGTAATCTTTCTCGTGATAATTCTGTAACTATGGAATTTGACGAAGTTGGCTTTTCTGTTAAGGACGCTCGCACCAGGATGATTCTTCACCGCTGTGACAATCCCGGCGACCTCTACCCAGTTCAGTCGCCGTCATCTTCGGGTGGTCCTCGAGCTCTTTCCGCCGGCGTCGATCTTTGGCATGCTCGTCTCGGGCATCCTAGCACTTCTTCCCTTCGTCAAATAATGAGAGGATTTTCCTTTTCCTGTAATAAAACGGCCACTCACTCCTGTGAAGCCTGCCGGTTAGGCAAACATGTTCGCCTTCGGTTTAGTTCCTCTTCCATAGTTGCTTCTTTTTCGTTTGAATTAATTCACAGCGATGTATGGACATCTTCAGTACCCAGTAATTCTGGTTATCTTTACTATCTTATTATACTGGATGATTACTCTCACTTTGTGTGGACATTTCCTCTTCGTAGGAAATCTGATGCTGCAGCCACCCTCATCGCATTTTATTCTTATGTCTCCACACAGTTTGGGCGACCCATACTCGCACTTCAAACCGACAACGGGAAAGAATTCGACAACCTCACCATTCGCCATCTTCTTTCCTCCCACGACACTGTGTTTCGCCTCACATGTCCGTACACCTCCCAGCAGAATGGCCGTGCCGAGCGCATCCTTCGCACCCTCAATGAGTGTGTGCGTACCCTTCTTTTCCATGCCTAAATGCCTTCTCGGTTCTGGCCCGACGCCCTCGCCACCGCCACCCTACTCCTTAACCTCCGACCATGTCGTCTGCGCTAGAACTATGCGCCTCACCATCTCTTATATGGCACTCCTCCCTCCTATGATGGTCTCCGTATTTTCGGTTGCCGTTGTTATCCCAACACCACCGCCACCACATCTCATAAACTCGTTCCTCGATCCGTTCCATGTGTCTTCCTTGGTTACCCGACCAACACTAAGGGTTATCGCTGCTATGACCCCGTGTCTCACCGTGTCATCACCTCACAGCACGTGTACTTTGATGAGCTTGTGTTTCCCTTTGCACAGGAACAGGTGGCGCTATCTTCCCCTCCCGCGGCGGGTTCTTCTCCGCGCCGCCGCCCGCTGCCGGTCTTGGGTGCTCCGGCACCCCCGCCCGCGCGGCCCTCCTTCGGATCGGGGACGTCCGCGGCTCTCTCCTTCGGCTCGACGCCCTCGTCGCCTGGAGCCACGTCGACGTTGTCCCGGTCCTCCGCCATGCATGCCGGGCCGCATGTTGGGCCGCCTGCTAGGCCGACCTCTCCTGGCGCTTCCCCGACCCCGCCTCGGTCGCCTGCTGGCGCGACCGTTGCCCCAACGCCACCTTGTTCTGCTACCGCCGCGGCCTCGTCTCTAGCTCGGCCCGCTTCTTTCGTGGACGCTATGGATGCCACGGCGGTTTCTGGCGGTGCACCTGCAGCCTCGCCGCCACCCGCGGCTGCTCCGATGGCCGGGCCCGTCACGCGCTCGCGCACCGGTGTCTTCCGGCCGAGCTCGCGTTATGCGGATGACTACGTCTGCACCGCCTCGACGTCCGCTCCCTCTCCGCTGTCGTCCTCGGTCCGGGCCGCTCTTTGCGATCCCCTCTGGATGGCCGCGATGTAGGAGGAGTTCGACGCTTTGCAGCAGAACCGGACGTGGCAACTTGTTCCCCGTCCCCGGCACGCCAATGTGATCACCGGGAAGTGGGTATTCAAACACAAGCTTCGTCCCGACGACACTCTTGATCGCTACAAGGCGCGTTGGGTTGTTCGTGGTTTCCGGCAACGCGCCGGTGTGGACTTCATCGACACCTTCGCTCCGGTTGTTAAGCTCGGGACGATCCGCACTGTTTTACAGTTGGCGGTTTCTCGTGCCTGGCCGGTTCATCAGATGGACGTCTCCAACGCTTTCCTCCATGGTCATCTTGAGGAGCAGGTCTTCTGTCAGCAGCCCACGGGGTTTGTTGATCCAGCGTGTCCTGATCATGTGTGCCTGCTCTCACGCTCATTATATGGGCTCAAGCAGGCTCCTCGTGCCAGGTACGAGCGCATCGCAGCGTTTCTTCATCAACTCGGCTTCCGCTCTACACGCTCCGATGCTTCGCTGTTTATTTATCACCAGGGCACCGACACGGTGTATCTGCTTCTCTATATTGACGACATCATCCTGACAGCATGCCCTTCTGAGCTCCTTCGCCGGCCTACTGATCGTCTCCATGCTGAGTTTGCCATCAAGGACTTGGGTCCGTTACACTACTTCCTCGGTGTTGAGGTGGTGCGCCGTCCTGATGGTTTCTTCCTTCATCAACGAAAGTACGCTCATGAACTCCTCGACCGTGCTGGGATGCTTAACTGCAAACCGGCCGCCACGCCTGTCGACACAAAGGCCAAGCTCTCCACTACTGATGGTACTCCCGCTCCGGATGCTGCCTTCTACCGGTCCATTGTTGGTGCTCTCCAGTACCTCACTCTCACTCGGCTAGAGCTTCAGTACGCGGTTCAGTAGGTCTGCCTGCATATGCATGCTCCTCGAGACGTTCACTGGACTGTCGTTAAGCGGATTCTCCGCTACATCCGCGGTGCTATGGATCTTGGTCTTACTCTGTGCGCCTCCACTACCACTGATCTGGTCGCCTACTCCGACGCCGACTGGGCTGGCTGCCCGGACACCCATCGCTCTACTTCGGGTTACTGCATCTTCCTTGGACCGTCCCTGGTGTCGTGGTCGTCCAAGCGGCAGCCCACCGTCTCGCGGTCTAGCGCCGAGGCTGAGTACCGCGCTGTGGCTAATGTTGTTGCTCAGTGTTCCTGGCTTCGTCAGCTTCTTTACGAGCTCTCGTGTCCTGTTGAGAAGGCCACGATCGTCTACTGCGACAACATCTCCGCCGTCTACCTCTCCGCCAACCCGGTTCATCATCGTCGCACCAAGCACATTGAGCTTGATATCCATTTTGTTCGGGATCAGGTGGGCTTGGCCATGTTCATGTTCTCCATGTACCCACCTCCCAACAATTTGCCGACATCATGACCAAAGGCTTGCCTACAACGTCCTTCGAGGAATTCCGGCCCAGTCTTTGCGTCAGCAACGGTGTCGCTTCGACTGCGTGGGGGGGGGGGGGGGGGGGGGGGGGGGGGGGTTGAGATATGTATTTAGCACATGTATTCTTGTACTCCAAGTCTCCTCCTTTTGTATAGTTGAGGATATGACTTGCCCTGTGTACTATATATACTTGTGCATATGCACCTATCAATACATTGAGAGTTGCATCCTATTTCTCTACATGCCAGACACATAACAAAAAATTCAGCAACAAAAAGATCATAAGTTTGAAAATTTTGATGAGACATTGCTAAATCTTATCCCGATGAGTCACGACCCATGTGAAAGAGAGACCCATATACTCGCACCAGCGCAACATGGGAGGCAACGAGAAAAACGGCCACCAGAGTGATTGGAAAACCGATAAATAACACAAGGCACATGCATGTGAACAAAACAAATTTACACGAAACAAATATGTTTGATCGTGTGGTGAACAATTTAGGTGTGACATAGCTAAAAATAATCTAGATAAGTATTAGCAAATCCGAAAATATAAAAATAAAGATAAAGATATTTAAAATAAAAGTAAAAACAAAACAAAAATCATGATGTAGAAAAAATAAAAAAGAAATAAAAAAATAAAAAAAACTGAAGAAGACAAATAGAAAAACGAAAAAAATCATTTGGATGTGTATGTGCTACTGACCCATTTGATGTATATTCACCATCCATAGAATTTTTTAAAAAAAGAAACAAACAACGTAAGCATGTAGCTTAGGAAACAGCACATCCCCTCGTTAGAAAAAAAAAATACACCCAGTCCATGCAGAAGCTGAACAACTCGAAGGCCAACAATCACGAAAACGAAAACGTAGGATATGAGCACCGGATGACGCAAATCCTAAAGCCCAGCAAACAGAAAAACAAAAACGAAAAGCCCAGCAAGCACGTTGAAACAGGTACACATGCAACACACATGAATCTTGACAAATAAATCATGTGGTAGACGAACTTAGAGTTCATGTAGATGTTAATTAGCAAATCTCAAAGCAAAAAACAAAAATCGTGGTGCTTGAATCCACTGGCTAGAAATGTAGATGTGAGGTACTATATTGCATCTACTCTCTTCGTTCGAAATTAGTTGTCTCGGATATGAATTTATCTAGAATTAAAATACATCTAGATACATTCATTTCTGTAACAAATTCCGAACGGAGGGAGTAGATGTGAAATAGCAATCCTGTTGGAATTAACCGAGACTTTGAGTAAATTTGAGCTAACTCCACTTATTGGGCGGCAAAAAATCCAGTCGACCTCAGTTCGTTACCCGTTAAGACGGTGAGCGGTAGCCATGCTCATCGCGGTGACCCCAACCTACTTCCAACCATAAGTATCGATCCCCGTCCAACGCATTCTTGCATAGAGCCAACCACGCCTAGGCTGCTCCTTCTCTCAGGTAGCGAGTCAGTGACGCACGCTCTCCGTGCCACACCACGACCGCACCGCTTAGCTACCCAAAAGACCGGCGTCCGTCCGGCAATGGAGTCGCGGGGGAAGCCCGGGTTCAGCGGCGCGGGCAGCCTGTCCGGCAGCCGGAGGAGCTACATGGGAGCGGCGGCGGCTGCGGCGCCCAGCAAGCCGGCGGTGGACGGGTGCGGCGTGGCGCTGCGCGTGTTCATCCTGGCGGCGACGCTGGTCGCCGCCGTGGTGATGGGCCTGGACCGGCAGACGGCCACCGTGCAGGTCACCATCGCCGACACGCTGCCGCCGCTGCAGGTCCCCGTCACGGCCAAGTGGTCCTACTCCTCCGCCTTCGTGTAAGCGCTCGCTCCCGTACCTGATTCTTCCCTCTTCCTGGCCGCCAGCACTACATTTAGTCACACATTCACACCACACCATCGTTCTCCAGTGAACAGCTCTTCTAGATTTGTTTCTTCCCTGTGGGATTTCCTTCCGCTTCCTTTAATCTGTTGTTTGTTCGGCGGATATCGATCGGACGTTCATGATGCAAGTACGTCCGCAGCAGTAGTACGTACACATTTGTACCTATCTGGCACAAAGATACAAGATCGACGCCGCGTACGTTTGCGAAATGGGCCAGCCAAGAAGCACATGCAGGCAACCGATTAAATGTTGTCATTTTCATTAATTAGGAAAGTTTGCTGCACTGGAGTAGCATTACTGTAGTCCAGTCAAGGCCAACAAATGCATGCCATTTCGGCCGAAAGCAGCTCTATACCTAGCAGCGTTTGCCGTTCCAGACACAGCAAATTTCAGTTTCATCAGTTAGGCAAAAGCGCTTCTACACTACACACTTTCACCGTCTCCTCCTTGTTTCCGTAAGAATTTCACCGGGTGAGAGGGATCGACGGTCCGCAGGAGATGCAGTTTCGTGCGTGTCCGTCCAGCTGATTCCTACCGCTCACTGCTCGACCGAACCTTTAGTTTCCACGTGCAAACAAGACATTCTCTTTCTCCTACCTAGAAAGAACCTTTGCAGTGCACCGTAGACAAGGATGCGGCAACTAATTAATGGCTAACCTGAATGCTTCGCTCGAGGCCTAAGGGCCGAGAGCTTTTGTGCCCATCAAGAACGCGGTGCAAGTAATGCCCACGTCGATCTTTCTGGTGGTGGTCGGGAAGAAATTGTAAGATGATTTCCGCTTTGTCCACGTCGTCCAGAAACGCATGAATCTTCAGCGGGCCGCGTACGTGGCTGGCTGGCTGGCCCGACCGATCGGCCGATCCGCGCGGCATTATTGCGGAAAGAGATGGATGGATAATCGGATGGGTGCATGCATTAAGCCCCAGCTCATCCGTCACATCCACGGTGGGGCAGACGTGCTCGTCCTGATGGATGTGCTCCGGCCCGAAGCTAGCAGCCGCCAAGCGATTCGGCCTTTTACAAAAGGCGGAGATATGTGGGATACGGATAGAGATTTCCGAAAGGATTGTCGTGATCATGCTTGTCGAGATCGATTCTTTTCGGCCAGAGACGTGTCCGCTTGTTTCAGAGTTCATGGAAATGAAACAGCAGCAGTATACATATGTGGTGTTTTTTTTAGGTGTGTCTAGGGCACATGGCACATCTAGATGTGCTCTAGTTATTACGCATCTAAGTGAGTGAATCATGCATAAAAGAGAAAAAGAAAATATCCACACTAATCTTAATGTAAGATCAATGACATAGGACTTAGATGTGCAATACTTATGACACATCTAGATGGGTTTCGGCAAAACTGTTTTTCTTTTGTCGATAAAAGGGTTGCTTCATAGGCTAGGTTGACGTTGCTTAATTAGTACTCATGGATTAATTCCGGGAAGTTCAACTTTCTCTGCTGCTGATTATTAGAGATGTTGTTCGTACACATTGTGTGCAACTAATTTGAGCAGAACAGACATAGCTATTAAGGACCACTACAAAGGAATTTAAGCACGAAAATGACGTAGATCCCTGATACAGTACGCACATTCAACATCATGAACAGCTAGACGTCCGGACCGGACAGCGCACGTTCAGTACGTGTCATCACCTGCACCGCTCTACGCCCAGGGTGTACGTCGTAGCGTTCCAACTGTATGCACGGCGCTAACACTTGGGCAGCGACATTCGATATATTCTCCTTAAACTTTGTAATAATATTGTTACTGTGTGATGAACCATTGATCCAATGTTAACTAACCAGCAAACATTATATGTGCAGGTACTTCGTGGTGGCGAACGTGATGGCGTGCATCTTCTCGGCGGTGGCGCTGGCGGCATGCCGCAGCCGGAGCGCGGTGGTGCCGCTGATGGTCGGCGACCTGGTGGTGCAGGCGCTGCTGTTCTCGGCGGTGGGAGCGGCCGCGGAGTTCGGCATCCTGGGCGAGCGCGGCAACTCCCACGTGCGCTGGGGCAAGGTGTGCCACGTCTACAGCAGCTTCTGCGAGCGCGCCATGGCGGCCGTCATCGTCTCCCTCATCGCCGCCTTCGCCAACCTCGTCCACCTCATGTTCGCCATCCTAGACGTCCACAAAAACTCCACCTACTACTAGTAACTTAGCTCAGCTGCTGCTGATCCATCATGAACGCATCGGAGATGTCCGATCGATATGCATGCAGATGGTATACCTGATTTCCGTGTGAACTAACGGTCTCGGTCTTAGGCGCGTTGGTTTGATTTAATGGCGGGAGTTGTCGTGCCCATCCATTTTGGCACTGTAATGTTAGCTATTGATACAAATGTATGGAGGATTTTACTTTGAAGTATGAACTAATATCTATTCCTATGTATGGGTCATCTTTGGAGCTGATCTGGCATGAACTAATACTAGCTGAATGCCCGTGTGTTGCCACGGAATAACAAAAAAATACATTGATCAAATAATTGATGCATTTCGAAATTGTATGTCAAATGACAGGGGAGGAGAGAAAAATGATGTACTCCCTCCATAATTAGTACAAAGTTGAGTCATCTATTTTGGAACGAAGGGAGTATTTCAGATTCTATATCAAACGTGATAGCATGTGGTATCCATCCATATAGCAGCACGATTCATTCTTCCGCTTCTTTTCTCCTCAACAGTATCGTGTCTCTTTTTTTGAGCATGACATAAAAACTTAGTGGTCTTTCGGTCAAGCATCTTTCTCATTGTCTCCCCCTCCCCCCGCCCCCTCCATTATGTTCATCTGTCCTTGCTCTAGCATTGTCATCATTCTGGAAGTCAGTAGTCTATATACTTGCCATGGATTGGGCACTTCTCTATAAACTGGTCTTCATGTATCACTGGAAATGAACAACGATGTGCCAAAAAATAGTATACAGGCACCAACTCCCCTTGTATGTCCTCACCGTTGGGGTTGGGCCTATGGATAATCAAGGTAAAAAAAAAGCTTCAATAATGTGAAACAAGTTCATAGTTGATACTGACTCCATCAATTATGATGTTATTTTATAAATTACAAATGCTGCAACATCCTATGATGACATTTTGTTGAATCAAGGGAAGTTTTGCTTCTTGATATACATCAACAAGTATGTCCATGAGTGGCAGGTCCAAGTCCCTCTATTGGTTGAGCCTCTACCAAAAAAGTGAGATGAGTACGAGATAAAAAAGAGGTGCACCAATATCTCATTGGAAGACTCTGTCTAGACAGTGCACATTCTAAGCTCTCCGCAGTCATACTTGCAGACTATTCTTATAAAAAAATAGTAAGGATACAAAGATATGATAGAGCACTTCATCTACTAAATATAGTGTTGGCGAGTGACCTAATTCATTCAGAAGCTTAGATCAGTCGGTATGAGTGCAAATGAAACATAAATGAAGGTATTAGAGAAAACAAAATTCATTTTGAAAGTTCTTTATGCTACATAGATATACAGTAGGGAAAATGACAACAGCTATCGTTTACAAACCTCCCAACAAAGTGAAATCAATAAAAACCAAAGGGGTTCTTCTGTTTCACCAAAGATTTGTTTCATGCCTCACGCCAATCTTGCGTGCAAATAGAAAACTCCCTAAGCAAAAACCTGAATTTAGCGAGGGAGGGTACAAGCATTTACTGAAGTAGTGTTTGTTTTAAACTTGGCTATACAAGGAAAAAGTGAAAGCATCTACCATTATAAACCCTTTTATTTAATTCAAATGTCCAATACAAAATAAGAACAAAGAGTTAGAAGTACATCGTTTACACAGTGGTGGAGGGGGCAAAGAGGCCTTTGATCTCATCAACACGAGAACCAAGCGTGAATTAAATCAGCAAGCGACCATTCAACCATCTGCGGTATCTCCATTACTAAGCTTCGTAGCATTTTAAAACAACTACAGCTGCCGGATTAAATTAGAACAGTACAGAGTAACTATCTGTTGCAACAATTTTGTAAAAATAAAAGTATGCATGATTGACCTATTATTTTAGAAACAGTATGCTGAACTACTAATTGAGTAGTTGTAATGGACAAACTTTGATCTTTGCTTCTGTAGCTAGAAAGAATGCATATACATACCAATAATGTTACTCTCTCTATTCTGTGTGAAGTCGCAGCAGGAGTACATACATCAGTCGGAGCATGAGTAGATCAGACCATGGAGGGAGCCCCAATGCCCCTGGCTATGTACTGCAACATGATATGTACTTAAAACATGTGTAAACATAACACCAACTGGTTATGCAACCCTCAGATTTTGATCACTCCTACAAAATTTGTTTAGATTGATAAAAATATATATTCCTGACGCTTCTTGAATTAGAATATACAGATGTCTCCAAATCAAAAAGGGCATGTGATTTTTAGGGAAAAGGTAGGCGTACACAACTTGCTATGTTATTCCAAATATTTTTCAGATATTCCGAACTCTGTGATATGCTTTTCAAAGAAAAATAAATTAAAAAGATATTCCATAATGCACAGCAGATTTCCAATCTCATAGAGAGAAGTATGTGGAGTGCATAACTCTTGAGGGAAATTAAATATTATTCAAGCTGCAATATACATGAAGAATGAAAATTTGGTCCATACTACTTGGAGGAAAAAAGAAGACGCTAAAATTTTGAATCTACAAAAACTCCATGCATTGTGTGACACTAAAAATGAGAAATAATAACGTATTGAGAACTCCCTGTAGACGGCGTGTAAAAAATCTGCTTGTGATCCTAAATCCTATTAACCAGCTAAGAACTATTCTAAATTGTTAAGCTCATACAACAATCTTCAAAACTTTCCCACTGCTTCTCCTTTGAATGGTTAGGTCTGAGTCCCGCAACGGAGCTTCCAATTTTTTTTATTTCCGAGTTATTTTTCCTAGTTTTATTAACCCGGGTGGCTCTTTAGTATTGCTTTAAATTTGTAGTTATTGTTCTGTAACCAGTTATTACGATTAAGCTCATACCAAATGGCCCAACTCATGTCTTGTCACTCTTCAGAGGATAACCTGCAAGGAAGAACATTTCAGTAGATGAAGAAGAGAGTTCATGTTTTGATGGTCCGTATTCTTTGAATACCATAAAAACCTTGGAATCATAACTTAACACAATATATAGCATGACCATGAGAACACAATTTGTCACCATTCTATCTGTCAAACTTTTATGCCACACATTTAGATGCTGACATCTTTCTCCAAAGATAGTAGGTTCAAAAAGTATTTATTGGGACTCTTAGTATCTATTGGTAGTTCCTGCTTGTTTCTAAGTTTCAGCTTTACTATCATACAATATATTAGTAGGTGATTACAATGATTCATATGTTGTTTGATCAGTGCCACACAAATACCACAACACCAATTATTTAAAGAATTGTATCCACTGTACAATCATGTTTGGACAACTTTAGCAATAAGAACATGTGTTGAACATGTAAAAAAACATATAGGTAAATTCTGAAATTCTAGTATAAGATTAGGTAACCTCGGACTATATTTATTCAGGTATAAAATGGAAGACAATAAATGGGTATCCCCTTGTGAAACATAACATCATGGGAACAAACTTGCCTTGTGATAGAAGGAAATACTGACATGGTTACATAAAAAAAAGATAACAGAGGCGTACTTGTGTGTGTGTGTGTGTGTGAGAGAGAGAGAGAGAGAGAGGTCTTTCTCTCCACTCCTCCTTTCACTCCACCTTCATTCTTATGACCATGTGTGAGCCCTTTATCTTTAAAATCTTGTACTTCTACAGAATCCTTGGACCGTTGAAATTCAACCGGAGACCACCCAATCTGAAATTTTTAATGTATATAAGTAACAGGTTGCAGAACTAACAATAGGTTGATAACCACTCCTATATACGTATAACAAATACTGTGTATCACCAAAATATGTATCATTATCGATCGACATAAGCACACTGCTGATCAAGCATATATACCTTTAGTGGAAAATTCAGTAACCAATCTAGTCCCCGAGTGCACAACATCAGAGAGCTGCAAAGATAATCAATCTCATCTATGTTCAAACTTCAACGAGATATGCAACACTCCCTAAAAACCGAGGTATTCAACACTACCTTTGAGAAGCAATTTCTCTGTTCATTCCTCAGTGAAGAACCAACCAGCCCACAACCGTCATTGGAGATAGGCAATTCCTCTACCCGTCAAACCCATTGCCACCCCAGAGAAAAAAGGTGGAACATCCAAGAGAAAAAAGCAGGGAAGAGGCCAGGCGTGGCTGCTATGCTCCCGCCGAATCAGCCGCACCAACCTGTCGTTCAATCCTTTCCCTGCCAAATCGGCCGCTGACGCTTGTTGTTGACACTGCTACTTGCTTCGCTCGTCTTGATCCCATCTCCTTCCGCCACCTCGCTGCTCCTCCTCCCATCACCGCAATCAGATCGGGAAAGACGAGAGAGAGGCAGCGGCGTCCGACGGGGTGAGAGAGAGATCGGAGAGGCGGCGGCGACGTCGCGTAGATGGCTTGCAGGGCGAGCGTGTCCGGACCGGGAAGGAGGTGAGAGCGAGACGCGATGGGTATGACCGTATGAGTGTGTTCGGCATATCTACCGAAGATGGTGGCGGAGCGGCGGAGCCAGGCGATGGTGGTCGTCACCTTACTCCAGCAGATGCCTGGACGGCAAGATCCACTGACCCAATGACCGACCACGAACCGGAGGAGGGCCGGGGCGTGGTAGCAGGCGACTGCTGCTGCTAGCGGAGAGCAGGAGACCCAACATGCACTCGACGAGCTCCCACGACGCCTGGCGGGGCGCGGCCGCGTGGGGATGGTGATGGCAGCGGTGGCTGCTCGAGGCTGCGCAAAGAGAGCGCCTCTTCATCAAGGGGATCGAATGCGAGGCTGCGGGCTCGTAGGGATCGTGGAAGGAGCGCATGCGTCGTGGGGCTCGCGTGGACAAAAGGGTGTAGGATCGATCGTGGGAAAAAAGGATTAGTTTTCGCGTACGTGGGCTGAGTGGCATGTTTTTTGGGCTGCTGCGATCGTGGCCCTCGCGTGACGCTGATGATTTTTCGTTAATCGCTGTCGTAGGTGGAAAGGAGGAGGTCGAACCATCACGACGTTCGATTTTCCTTTAATAATAGAAATGTATGTATTGGTAACTTTGTGAGCTGATTTGGTCTATTATACCCGTGGTGTGAGAATGGCACGTAGTTGGCTTGTTGCGCCCATCAATTTCTCTATATCAAACTAAACACTGTCAATAAGCCACTCTACATCATAAAACTGCATCGCCCTACAATTTCAATGAATTACTCCAATTTCACGGCAACATGGCACATTACAATTTTAAGATTAGTTTGCATGCTTTAACATTAAGAACAACACCATAAATTCCATTATGTAAAAGGAGAACCAAAGATTTTATGCTTGTGCAAGTCTTGGCATTGGGCTTTATTTGTAGCTCACTGGGTGCCATGGTTTCTTCTCCAGGATGAACCGCATGTGATACTAGTAGACCTTAATTGTTTGGCATGAGCAGCACCATAACCACCCATGACACCACGAATGGGGTGATGGGAGAACATGACGACACGAGAGAGTGAGAAAATAGGCAAGCCGCGGTGACAGGGAGAGGTGCACGACACTCCTTGCAGTTCACTTCGTCAAGCCTCCCCCGTCGCGCCCTCAAACTGAATGTCTTTGGCCGCATGGGGTCATGCAGGTTGGGGCGTTAGAGCATCTTCAACAGGCGCCGGTCACGCCGCGCGTAAAAAACACATATGCCGTGTGCGCATCGGTTAGTTTGACGCGGCGCGTTGCGCCCGCTCCAGCAGCCGCGTTAAAATGCAGCGCGCGCCGCTCCAGCAGCGCGTAAAAAAGTAGCGCGCGCTTATTCTAGGCTATTGGAAAATAGATAGATTGCATAGATTTTAACGATACAAAGGTATTTTACATCGGAAACATAGATTGCATAATAATTAAAAACAACAAACGATAAAACACGAGATAGAATGCATAAAAAAACTAGTCTAAGTCGCTATCATCACTATCGTCATCCTCCTCGGCGGTGTCGTCCGAGGTATCCAGCCAGATGTCCAACCACCGATCATTATCCGGCGTGAAGAACGACTGCCCACCTGCTTCAACGAGATCGGACTGCGCGTGCGCCAACGCCTTGCACCGACGTCTGTCCAACCGTGCCTCGCGGCGCCTTCGCGTGTCCTCCTCGCGACGCCTTGCCCAGTAGGACTGCTCGTAGGCGACGTCCTCCGGGTGGCGGCGCCGCCACTCTGCCATGACCCGCTCGTCCTCCTGGGCGACGAGGAGGCGGCACTGCCGCTCGGCGTGCTCCGCACGGTCTTGTGCCGTGTTCAGACGCGGCGGCGGGGCACGGTCGAGCGCTTGCTGGAGCGTGTAGACATTCTGGAAGTTCATCTGGCCGCGCGGCCGGCCTAGGCGCCACGCCGCCGCGTCGTACGCGCGGCCGACCTCGCGCGTCGTCCCGTACGTGTCGAGGCCGAGCCGGAGATCGCCGGAGCGTATCTCCGCGTAGTAGTCGCCGTCGGGGCACAGGCGGACGCTGCGGTAGCTGGACGCTCCTCGGCGGCGCGGCGGTGGCGGGGCGCCGGGGCGGCGGAGGCGCGTCGGTGGCGGGGCGCTGGAGCGGCGCGTGGCAGAGAGAGAGGAAGAGGAGAAGAGGAGATGTGGAGAGGCGCGTGGCGCGCGCCGCACTTTATAGGCGCGCCGAAAGCGGCGCGCGAGCTAGCGCCTTTTCGCGCGCGCGCAAGCGGTTTCCGCGCGCGAGGTTTTCCCGCCGCCGCTGGAACGCGGTAAAACGCCCCCCCCCCCCCCCCCCCCCCCCCCCCACCCACCGGCGGGGAAAACACCCCCCCCCCCCCCCCCCGCGCGCGCTAAAGGCTGCGTTTACCGCGCGCGCGTCGTTTTGTGCGGCCGTTGGAGATGCTCTTAGAGCATTTCCAGCCGTTGGCCCCACAGAGGAGCCTAAAATCAGTGCATGGGGGCTAGCCGGCGCAAAAAAACGGTCTGGGCGCGAGTTGGTCCCCAGTCGCCGGCCCCAGGGCCGCCTCCAGGACCGTCCCCAGACGCGTCTAATTTTTTTTAAAAAAATTCTCGGCAAAGTTGGGTTAAACAGGGCTAAATTTCGGCAAACTTCGACATATATTAGACATGTTCATGTTCGCGACGTGGTACATAGCAAATATAAACTAAAAAAAGAAATCGTTGAACGCCGAGTAGTCGTCGTGGTCGCTGCCATTCTCGCCGCCGTCATCGTCGTCGTCGGCCTTCTCCTCCTTGACGTGGTCGTCCCTACTGGACCCCTGCCCGGCGTCGCCATGGCGGACTAGTGGCGGCGGCGGTGGCGCGTCGTCGTCGTCGCTATCGTCGAGGACGACGACTCCTCCTTCGTTGCGGCCCCAGCGGCGCACTGGCGCTCCCTCTCCATCTTCACGAAGTCCTCGCGCGCCCATTTCAGGTCCGCCTCGTTGTCGAGCTCCACGTCACCGTGCTCCGTCTTCACGGCAGGGAGCCCCGGCTTGGTTTTCACCAGCGCGAGCCCCGGCTCCGTCTTTGGCTTGACGAAGCGCGGAGGAGCCGACGAGGAGGCGCGCCAGCCGCCCTCGCTGATGACGATGTCGGCGCTGTGAGTGCGCCGGCCAAGCGGCGTCTCCGCCGCGGGCTCGACCTTGACGCCGAGCAGCGTCGGAGAGCCGGAGGAGTGGGAAGAAGAGTGTGTGGAGGAGTGCGAGGAGGAGCCGAACCTCCTGGGAATCCATTGCCCGGCGCGTCGACGGTGGGCGGGGGCGGCCCCAGGGGAGGGTATGCCAACGGTGGGTTCTTGCCGCCCTCAAGGTGCGTCAGCACGCCCTCGAGCGTGCGGCCGGGGACGCTCCACCACACGCGGCGCCCCTCGCTATTCTTCGTGCCACCCACCATCCGCGCCCCGTTGGTGGACGCCAGTGCTCCTGACGGCACTCGAAGTACGCCGCCTACGCCGCGTGGTTGTCGGCGGCGTACTGGGGGAGGGCGAGCTGCTCGTCGGAGTGGGAGGCGCGCACGAGCTCTACCTCGGCGGCGAAGTAGGGGGCACGCCACGGCGTCGGGCAGTGGGGGAGTGGGCACTCCCCCGTTGCTGAGCCTCCACCCCGTCGGCCCGGCGCGCATGTCCGGCGTCGCCGGTTTGTTGGCCTCCAACAGGAGCCACGATTCCTGTTCGCGGAGCGAGCGGCGACCGAAGCCGTTGGCCGCCACCTCGTCGCCGGGGAACCATTCGGCCATCGCCGGGGCTCTCGGAGTGCTCGGATGGCTCGGAGGCGACGCACGGGAGAGGGAGGCTCGACGGCGGCGCACGGGAGAGCGAGAGCTCGGCGGCTAGGACTGGTGTGGCCAGAGGCGAGGGAGGCCACCGGCTTATATAGCCGCGCCCATGTGTACGCGTGCGCGGGAGGGGAGGCGTCGCCGCGCCGCCCCGTGACCGCCGCCCTTGAGGAATCAATGGCAAGGCTGACCGACGGCGGCAGCGCGACAACCTTGGCATTAATTCCCGCGGTAACTGAGACGATGAGGGCGACGAAGCGCCGGTCTCGCTGACTCGGCGGTCCCGCGGCTGCTTTGCACCAAACTACTCGTCCCGGGCACCCCCCAACGCGCCGGGTTCAGCCTGAGTCCGCCAGCGCTGATTTCAGCCTAGGCCGGCGAAAATCGGACTTCTGGGGACGCGACTGGGCCGTTTTTTCGGCGCTGGCGCGAAAAAATCGTCTAGAGAAGCCTTTCTGAGGGCGCATCTGGAGATGCTCTTGGGGTCACTGAGGAGCAGGGGCGGAGCTACGTTGAGACCTGCAGGGTCGTGGCCCCCCGGGCTTTGTAAAAGATATGAAGAAACTGTTTTTGAGCCTGCTTAGATTAAAAAAAATAGAGCTTTTGCCCCCCCCCCCCTCCCCCAAACATATATAATTTACGTTTGGCCCCCCTGAAGATCTGTTCTAGCTCCGCCACTACTGAGGAGGCATGAATTGAGGAAAAGGCAGGAGACCAAACGAATTGCACAACAAGGCTTTTACCCTGTATCCACTTAGCCAGGCCCAACTCCGCCAGGCTTCCCAAACCGTAGAAGCCGTGTAGGCTACCAAACCCCTTTTTATTGCGTGAGATGGCTGGAAAGTGATCTCGTTTTACTGTCTTGAAATTGTTGCTCTGATCACAAGTTCTTAAGTACTCTACTTGTAATTAACAAGATTGGGGACCAACTATGTGAAGTTGTCTGCCTTTTTATTTCTGGGTCTGTCGATTTCCCGAACTGACAGACAGAAAGCATGTCCAATAAAAAATCGATTGACCACAAACTTGTTCCCGTCGATTTGCTCAACGAGCACAAGCCAACCATTTGTACAAAAACTACAACAAACCCACGGCAGTTCTCGAGCTGAGGCAACAACGAACCCCAACACAAAACTCGTTCACAAGGAAAAAGGGCTACTCGCCTAAATCATAATAGTTGTGGTGGTGTCACTTTAAAGAATAAGTGAACGAAAATGAAAAAAAATCTCACGAACAATGAATTTGTGACATTAGTATTACCCGTCAAGAAGAAAGAAAAATAAATTAATTAAAGAAAATGATGAAAAAATATGCATCAACATACACGGAAATTTTGCTTGAGTTATAATATGCAAACTACACATATCACGAAAATACCCATAAAGAAAAGATGAAAACCAACTAAAGAAAGCAAAAACGCAAAAAGTGAAAGGAAAAGAGGCAACGGGTCATAGGCTTCAAGCCCAATAAGAAAAAGTTCACGAAACTAAAAAGGAAAAAGGAAAACTAAAAAGAAAAAGAAAAATCAAAACATAGAAAAAACAGACATAAAAGAAAAAACCACTCAAAAGCTTCTAGAAGCTTCCCAAACCAGTTAAAAAAATTCCCATGCGATAAAGGAAACCGCGCTTTGTTCATCCGCAAGTTAATAAAGCCGGAAAAATAAAACCGTTTGTCCCCAACTAGACCGCAGCCTGCATTGTATTGCGTATAAGCGTGCGCTCGCGTAATGGGAGTAATATAGGTAGTAACATCATACATATTTAGATGAAATAGATGATGTGGCAAACAATAAATGAAGAAAAAGAGGCATTTGGTAGCATAGCTAGTTACTATTAGTATGAGTAACATCACACATATCAAGGCAAGATGAGTCTATAGCCTAATAAATAAAGTGTTGCATGTTACTTCCCACTATAAAGATAGTGACATAGAGAAGTAACATGGACATGTTACTACTCTATGTTACTATTTATCACATAGGTCAATATCGGCTACTCTTGGGTAGGTTCGATAAGTGGTGACTGCGCGGGGATCCTATTTATCACATGGGTCAAAGAGTCGTGAGCAAGCGCTCACTCCTTCCTCCCCAATCGCTTGGATATTAGCTGGCCCATATTTAGTTTTTTCATGGGCTTTTCCTCCCATCGGGTTTGGAAGGTTCTAGAACCTTCCTTGAATCAACTTTTGTTTTTCTATGCTTTCTTACTTTTCATTTTCTTGGGTTTATTTTCCTTTTTATATTAAGAATCAATTTTTCTAATCCTAGAAGTTTCTTCAAAACTCTCGAATATATTTTGAATTTCACAATTTTTTTTCAAAATTTTACAATTTTTTTAAAGTTTTGGACGATATTTTTAAATTTGTGAACAATTTTTTAGGAAAAAAACTAACGCCCACACGTGTGGCATTCTTGCACATCGCCCACACGTCTCCTTTACCACTCATTTTGCCACATGTGAATAGATAACATCAGCAGGAATCTTTTTGGTTTTTGGTTTAAAAATATTTTATCTCTTAATTAAAAAATTAAATTAAAAATCCTTTTTCACCATTAAATCCGTCTCGACGAGATCTTCAAAACTAGCCACCATGTGATATGTTTGGACGAAAAAAAATTCTGCCCAAAAATTGTCATGTTGTTTACACTATCGTTGCTATAGTGCTTAAACTAAAGTTGCCATGTGGCAATTTCAGTTTGTAGAGCATGACAATTTTAGTATTTTGATGATGGCAACTCCAGTACTTTGATCATAAAAATTATTTCTTGTATGAACCATGGCAATTTTAGTTTATGGTTCATGGCAAGTCTAGTTTCTTAATTTCCTGTTTTATAAATGTCAAAATTTACTTTTAAATCTAGAAGAAAATAACTGAAATATATCATGGCAACTTCAGTGTAAGCACCATGACAATTCATGTGCAATAGACATGGCAACTTTTAACCAAAAAAAGTTTCATTGAAATATATTGATATGAGATCTAGTTTCGAAGATCTCGTCGTGAGGGATTTAATGGTGAAAATGGATCTTTAATCGGATTTTTCATTTAAGAGATAAAATATTTTAAAAACTAAAAATCCAAAAAGATTCCCACATGCATGCATGCGGTGACGTGGCACAGTTTGTGTATTATTGGGTGTGTTGGCGGGTTTCAATCCCACCACATATGTGAGCGTTAGCGTTCTCTTTTTTTTAATACATAATCATTTTTTAAATGTGAAACCTTATTCCAAATTCGTGAACATTTTTTAACTCAATGAAAATTCCTTGAAATTTGGGAACAATTTTCAAAAGAGCCAGACAATTTTTGAATTTGTAAACATTTTCTGAGTCCATGAATATTTTTTAAAATTGGGATTTTTTTTAAAAAAACAATCCTGAATTATTTTCAAATTATGAACATTTTTGAATGGCTCAACATTTTTTCGAAATTGGGAACTTTTTTGAATTGATGATTTTTAAAATTCGTGAATATTTTCAGATTTTGAATTTGCAATTTTTTTTTTGAAATACTTTCCTTTTTTTCTCTCTCTCTCCCATTGTACTTCCCATGGCTCGTTGTACTTGCCTACAAAAGGTCACGAGGATGGGGATTGGGCCCCGTGGAATATGAGGTACTCCCTCCATTCTGAATTACTTGTTTTGGATTTTTGTACGGATGTAGATACATCTGTATCTAGAAAAATCCAAAACAATTAATTCGGAACGGAAGGAGTAGGAGACTAGCCTGCGCTCGCATCTGCCATGGTTGATGTTCAGCGCGACCCTCACTCGATCTCCTAGCTCCGCCTTCGAGGCATTAGTCCGTGTCTCCCCCGTTTTAGCGTGTTGCGGGCTAACGCTCGCCTCAGTCCTCTCGTTGCACTCCACGAGCGCGGTAGCCGACGAACGAGCGACCAATTCGGACTTAAAAAATGATCCTGAATTTAAAAATAATCATGAATTTTAATTAATATTCATGAATTTCGAAAAGTGTTCCCAAAATTCGAAAAAATGTTCGTCAGTTCAAATCAAATGTTTGCAAATTTCCAAATTATTTTCCGATTAAAAAATGTTCATGAGTTCAATTTTTTCATGATTTTCAAAAATTGTTCATGGATTCAAAAAAATTCATGAATTCATTTTTTTTTGCAAATTTAAAAAATTGTTCCCAAAATTCATAAAAAGTTCATGAGTTACAAAAATTATTCCTGGGTTCCAAAAGTTATTCCCAAATTTAAAACAAATAAAGAAAAAGGGTACAAGGAAGGTTCTAGAATCTTCTCAAAACCGATGGGAGAATTGACATGAAAAATCTGAATATAGACGGCTGCCCATGTGAGAGCGGCTGGGAGAGGAGGGGTGCGCATTTGCTCGCGACGTATCGACCTGCGTGATAAATAGGATCCTTGACTCGCGCGTGTGCTATTCTTATGCACTAGAACATGAAGGCGCGCGTTGCCGCGCCCGTCCGTCTTCGCAAAAGAACAACTAAAAATGAAGTTCAGTTGAGAAAAAAAGACGGAGAATGTCCTCTAGAACAATTGATAACCAACAAGTAGATGGCTAGGTTGTGGCAACTTAACCGAAGTTTCCTGTGTGCCATAAGCCATAACTGTTAATTTGAATCATCCAGAATCATCTGAAAAAGCTGACACTAATTCCTAGTGATTTAAGGTGCAAATCAGAACAGTCATAAGCAGAAAGTACTAATATTAAATACTATGAGAAACTGAATGCTAATAGCACAACATCAAAGCGTATTTTTTTTACGGTTAACAGCAGGAGCTCTGCTTTTCATTAAAGATGAGGGAAATACTGTATAGACTGAATTAAGAGAAAATAAGAAAGAGAAAAGTCTACTCGCAAAAAGCCTGACCTACAGTCAGGAAGTCATCTCTAATCAAACTAACAAGGTCAGCAATATCCAAAGTTGTGTTATCAAAAATCCTTTGATTTCGCTCTTTCCAGATGTGCCACGCAACCAGAGCTGGCAGGACAGACTTGTGGAAGGCATGGTTCTTCATAATCGGTTACCCTATCAAATTCGTTAGTAAGGCATATGGCTCTGTCGTATGCGTCTCTCAAGTGTCCATTCTCATGATATAGATCGATGGGAACTGCTGCAGTGAGTCTACTAACCAAAGGTCATTTTTCTAACATGAATTTGTGACTACAACTTTGTAAAAATAATTATTTTCTCAATATACCTACAGAACAATAGTTAATTGCTTGTTTTATCCTGAGCTTTGTAGAAGATTGAGTTTTTGCCGGTTCCGCAACCAGTATCACATGCCACCGAAAGAGAACAAATATTGTAGTGTCATCGTTTCTAGCTACTTGCTCAACGTTGAAAGTAATGGTCCTTTGGGTATGCATTTAGCGCAAAATTAAATCCTCACTTCAGTTACAAGGTCTTGGAAGAAAGTGCACAAGGCAAGATTTCAACCCTCAATAGCGAACACACCTGATTGTGCAGGAACAACGCCTCAACTCGAATAATTGTGTTCATATGAATTTGCTTGAACAGTGAGACGATAGATATAACTTACAATTATATAATTTAATCCGAGTGTTAGCTGCTCAGGTTTCCCATATGGTTCCCTTCCTCCGCCGCCGCTTGCCAACTGATCTGTCGTGTGGTTGTTCATCAGCCAGAGCGGACATTCTGAATTAAATCCTAAACCAAGTTAAGAAAAGCCAACAAAATGAGCTCAGCAACAGATCCAGCCTGGTGCCTCGCCGCTGACGAGTGCAACATCCTCCTGAGGTGAGAATGATGAGGCGGAAGTTCATGGAAAAAGCTCCGGACACGGCAGATCCACGCGGGCTCTGCATAACTCCATCTATGCAAAGCACCATTTATGGTCCGCGAGAACCCAGTCCACACTATCTCCGCCCGGTCGCACCAATGCTAGTGTCACTGCCACCAGCACTGGCTATGACATCTTGCATCGGATTTGGTCCACAGGGCGCCCAACCAGAACAAAGTACAGTGTCTTCCTCCAACTCAATGGCCATGGAGAGGTCATTGGCGTGCCCCGCTGATGGTCAGCCACACCTCCTTGGCCAGGTGGATCTATCTCTCGCCTTTCTCCGTCTTTGCTGCCCGCCGGTCACGGGGATGGTAGAGGAGACGTCATGGTGGGAATTTTATTTCGTGTCTTTTTTTCATCTCGGGTTGGCGAAGGAGAGGAGAACGGTGGAGGTGGCGGCGACAGAGGCGGAGGACAAGCAGAGAGGAAATGAAGGCAAAGTGAATAATGTAATGGGCCAGTGCACCCGCCCAACCGCAACAAGCCTGAATAGTTCCGCGGAGCAGCGGCCCAACTGAAAAACGAAGATGCACAAGGGACGTACGATGGAAGCATGCGACGCCCAACGACGGCAGGGCGCTGTGGAGCCTCGTAGCTCACTGCGTTATACTGTTTTACAATAGGCACCAGATCGCCCGAATCCTATTAGAGTGCAAATCATACGACACGCAAATCCCCCAATCGTTCGCAAGTCTAGGTGGATCGTCGCCCCGTTATCTCCCTTCCACTGGTTTTTGGGAACTTTCTAGAAGGTTCCCACCAGTTTTCTAGTGTGGGTTATCGAGAGTTTTTTTATGGTGTTTTGTTTTCAATTTCAATTTCATTATCTATTTAGTTTTCATTTATCTTTCTATTTTCTTTTTTGTTATTTATTTATGTTTTGATACCAAAATTTCCTCGAACTTCTTTGAAAATCAAGAATGATTTTCAAATTTGTGACACTTTTTACAAATTCATTAACTTTTTAAAATTTGCAATATTTACTCAAATTTATGAACCTTTTTGAAATTCACCCAAAAATTCTGTGATTTTTTTCATATTCATGTTTTTTTCAAAAAATTGTGATCTTTTTCATTTTCTTGAACTTTTTCAAATTTATGAACTTATTTCAAATACTATGCAAAAATCATTCTTGTGAAGTTTTGCAGATTTGTGAACTTCTTCCCAAATTTATGAACTATTTTCAAGTCAACGGTCAATTACTGCACTTGTCAGTGGCAGGCCACTGGCTCATGCACACACCAACAAACCACGAGCGGGTGAGCCAGTGTGCCACTGACTCCTTGAATTTAGACCGGCCCAAACTCGTAAATTTGTTTCCCATGTGTTTTTCTGCGAAAAAAATCCGATGTTACCCTCCTATTTTGTGCCGTACATATAAATTCGAATTGCTGTCTTGTTTCCGGTAACAAAATTTCCACACAAATGTCCTAGCCTATAAACTTAAAATGTAAAAAATAAACATTTTTTAACACAGTACAAACGAGATGCTCATATATACCCATATACACTCACCTTATGAAGGTACGCATGCACACTCTATTTATGAACACCGCATAGAGACTGAGCCGACACATCATTTTAAGATTGACGAGCCGTCACAGATGCGTTCGTAGTTGACATGAACGTCTCTTCCACTAAACGCACATTGCTGAATGGCTGAAATAATGTAGAAAAACGCGGACACCAATGGCAAGTCAAGGAGTTGGACCCCGGTAGGATGAGAATACCACTGTCCTCCTAAACATCCAACCACAGATTAGTTCGAAAAAAGACTATGGCGAAACATTCTCTCTCCCTCGCGGTTGGCCATCATGTGTGGTTAGGCCAGCCGGGAGATTTTCATTTTGTCCCTATAAACATTATGACGGATTAATAAAGTTTCGCGAGATTGTCTAAAAAAAATTAGTTCGAAAGAGACACATACATTTTATTGTACGTGTAAACTCTTTGCTAAGTGTCCATGCCGCTTTCTTCTACAATCGGCGGTGCATGCAGTGTACGAAAAATGCGTGTGCGGGAACAGCGAAGCATGGGCGAAAGATGCGTGTACGTAGGTATCTGTTTCTTTAATCAGAAACGGAAGATGACAGGATCGATCCAAGGGCCGTCACTTACTAAAAGACTAAAGACTTTGAACGCGAAAGCAAAGCTCCTAAAGCTGCTTTGCAATAACATACACCGCATGCACCTCTGCAGCTGGTCTGGTCGAGCCGTTGGCAAATATAATCCTTACCAGCAGCACACAACAAAGCGGGGCAGAGCAAGTAGGAGTATGATTTTACCATTTTTATTGGTAGTAGGAGTATGATTTTACCTGCCCTGGTTGGCTGGTTTCACAACGAAAATATCTCAAAGAAGAGAACATTTGCTCACCCTAAAGCATCGCATGAATGTGGATGCTGCCTGCTGATGCATCCACTCTTTGCTAGTTTGGAGTATATTATTATTACCCAGTAGCAAATAAATGCTGCTATCTACGTAGTATAATTTATGACACAGTATGTTTAGAAGCGCAGGACCATTTCATTTCCCATTGTACTAGCTACAAGACTCAGGCATGCACCAGCGAGCTGCGTGCCCATCACACGCACGGACCGTCTCGCCGCCCGACGAAGTACCACGCGTCGATGACACCGCCGGCGAAAGCATTATGCCTCTGCTGAATCGAACGTACGCCGCCTAGCACGCACACACGCACGGAGCCTCCGCCTCCAACGAGAAACCCTGCAGCCATGCATGCACGCATGCATACACGTTCTAAGCAATCTAAGCCGCAGCACGCCACGCATGCAACTGGACGAGATAGAAATGATCGCCTGATGCCGGTTCACCGCAGCGGAAAGAATCTGAAAAAGAGCAGTAGGGTATGTACGCATCACGCATGCATGGGATATTGTCGTGGCGCCGCGCTCTAGCTCTCTTTAACGCGCAGATCAGGAGAGCGAGAGACCACCAACACCAACGAACGTACGTGCGTGCATGCAGGGAGGGCAGCAGCAGCGCTGGCTGCATGCAGACGCAGACGCATGGCGGTCGAGAGCTCGGGGAGGAAACTGCTGGGAGCGCTTCCCAGGGACGCATGCAGGCGCAGGGGGTACGTGGAAGAAGCAATGGACGGGCCCGAGGAGGCGGGGCATACGTACGTGCGAGCGTGCATGCATGGTTCACCGTGGTGGTGGTGGTGGTCTCATCATATCGGCCAGATCCAGAGGAGGAGGCGTACGCTGCCGTGCCGGACCGTGCATGGGGTGCCGGTGGACGAAGGGAGCAGCATGGAGCAGAGATTGATTGCTCCTTGTGTGTCTCCTTTCTCCGGCTTTCTTGATCCGCGGGAACCATGAGAAGGTGGTGGAGGAGGGCGTTGATCTGTTCTGTGCCGAGAACTCCTATTTTGAAAGATCATTTTGCTATATTTCCGTGAGCTGGTCGCAGTGGCAAATAAAAGCGGCCATGGCATGGCCGGCCTCCTGCTGCGCCGTGTCTTTTGCTATGTCTTTCCAGCCAGAGGCAGGACCCCCCACACACATGACACGGCCCGCTCTCTCTCTCTCTCTCTCTCTCTCTCTCTCTCTCTCTCTGTCTCTCTCTCTCTCAATCATGTCCTTGATCATAAACTCGGCATTTAAGCTTGTGTTCGGAAAGATATCGAGGATGAAAAGTTGGGGCAAGGAGAAAGCCAGCTTTTCAAGCGTCGTCATGGGCGCATGTTCCCTGCTGCTTTTATGGTCTTTTTCTAGGCTCACTGGCGGGGTAGAGGCTATCTTGGTTAACCTTGACTACTAGGATCGCTGCGTAATGCCTTTTATCATTTTTATTTATGTCTTATCAAAAATAATGTGCCTCTGCGGTTCTATAGCGAATTTTGAAGGAAGCATGTGATCCCTCGATGAAAAGTTGTGACAAGACAAACTCGCAGCAAGTGGCATCTGAGTCAAAAACAAAAAAGCAGACGAGGAAAGGAACCCCAATCGATCGATCCAGCCTATGTTAGGCAAGCTAAGCGAGACCCAACATAAATCAGAGTTTCAGTGGCGCACAGCGCAACAGCAGCCGGATGAAGTGTCCGCCTTCCCAAAACAAGGCCACCAGGACCGAAACCTTCTCCAAAGCCGAATAGATCGACGGCTTTCTAATGCCCCGAGTGAACAAAGGGCGAGAGATCCAGTATTTACTAACAAAATATTCAAAAAATAAGATGGTGTGATCAGCATATAGGAGGCTAATGACACCCCCTGGAATAAAATTGGGAAGGAGGACGGAGATTATACCATGATTAGTAACCTCAACCAACATTTTGGAGAAGAATTTGCCACAAGGTTGAATAAAATAGGGGAAGGGGGTCTCCCTGACTTTAAGGCTTTTGCCACCCATAAAATAAGGACCATTTTCATCATTTAGTCTAACACACAAGAAACTTTGAGCAAGTTGATCAATTTAATTAAAAAACCTCTAGATGTCAGCATCTCCACAAGGAAATCCCATCTAACCCTATCAAAAGGTAAGAATAAGAGCTCCCGCTCTAGTCCTGTAGCGGATATATTTGACTTTTTTTTTCTTTCCATTCTACTGCTCCACACAAGTATTGCCAAATATTGCCCTGAAATATTTGCATTTGGTTATCGTTTTCCTACAACTATAATATTTTATCAGTAGATTAAGGTATTGATAGATGAAAGGTAGCCCTGAAAATGGTTATGTCGTTTGCATTGAGTAGGAGATGAGTAGTGCTTCAATCCCTAAAGGATACAATGGAACTTGCAACTCCGTGTTTGTAATGTTTCACTAGAAGGCTTCCAATAGTTCTCGTTTCATGGAGATCAACATTTTGTTTACAGAAAAGGGCGACGATGTGCGCCTCTGCCCATTTCAATAGGATAGGAAAATAGAAAAGTAAGTACAAATAGTTATTTATAGAGATAATAAAGAAACTATTGTATTTATGTATCCATGAGAAAATAGCCAACCCATATATGGGTAGTGCCCGCTGTCAACAGGCAAACTACATCAAGGGTGGTAAGGGCGGTTCTTCAAAATTAGGCTTCATTGAAAACGTGATGGCTTCGCTTCTTCCACACATTCCAGAAAACAATTTTCTGGAATATTGCAAGTAGCACCACAATATATATCTTAAGGGCATTTGCCATATGAAAGACTCAAAAAAAACATTGCACGAGGTTTCATGACAAAGGTTTTGGCCTGACCACATTCATTGATTGTTAAGGTGTTGTGTTGCTACCTGATGGTGCAATGCCCTGCTATTTATTTTATTTTCTTTCTCTCTTGGTCTTCCGACTCTCTTCTATGCTTGTATTTTTTTGTCGACTTGATCCCCTTTACCGGCAACCAGCTTCAAAAGCAATTTTAAGACCCACAACCTCTTAAAAGTAAGAGACATGTTTTTGGAAGGCTTAACTAAGAGGAATATTTTATCACACATCTCCCTTGATCCAGGATAAACACCATCACATAAAAAGCCTACATCTCTACACATACAAAGTTTGGAATATGATATTTTTTATGGAAACAGAGAATGTTTTAAACTAATTTAATATTACCTTTCAGTATGTCAACAATTCACTAAATACTTCCATATGTAACGTAAATAGAGTGGACACAGTTAAATTAAGTTTGAGCTCATGTGAGCTCGGGTGAACAGTAAAATAAAAAAGATAAAGCAAAACTTAAAACATTCTGAATTTTTCTGCAGAAAACATTGACAAATAACACTTTCAGGCTCATGCGTGCGAGCACGAGCTTATAATTCAGATTTTTTTTATTTAACTGTTCACTCGAGCTCATATGAGCTCGAGCTTAGAAAAGCACTTTCGGAAATTTCTCCCTAGCACACAAACAAGTTTTGCAAGAGCTATTACTCATATTGAAACACCCAAAGTAACAAAATCAAACCAGCAATGTAATACACCACACAGTTTTATGTAAGTTTTGCTTGTATATTTTGGTATAATAGAAAAGATAAAAGAAAGAAGTCACAATAGTTCCAGTTTTCCAGTGCTTTATAAGCTCATGAGTACACGTCATACACAGCAGGCAGAATTGAGGGCAATAACTTGCTGTAGAAAAAAATTCAAATAGGAAAAACTTTGATTAAGATTAAAAAAATTGCTTGTTCAGATCATGATGAGCATGTTAAGTAAAAAAATCACAAATTGATGACTTGATCTACAACTAATGTAGCAAAAAAGAGATAACATTAATTAAAATCTTTATGATTTTCCTTACTTACCGTTGGAGTCTATGTTGAAGTCTATGTCAATATTATTTACTTAATTACTCATTTATACATTTTTAAAATGCCTATATTAGCCATATATCATCATTTATACAACACAACCGTTTGGCTAGTACAATATCGGACTTTGGAGGCGGTTTTGATACATGGGCTGGTGGTGGTTCCCCTTTTCGCCTCAAAGCATGTGCCGCTAATACTCGGCCCAACAGAGCCGGTTTTCAGAACAACTTGTGGCGATACCCCACTGCAACAATTTACATGGAGAAACCGCCTCCAATGAAAGGATGCCCAAAGATGCCTGCACATTTGGAACCGTCTCCTATACACTATCATTACATGTGGTTTCTAAAACAGAATTGTCTGTTAGCCTTTTTCCCATTTCAACAACATTCTAAATACTCATTCACAACATTTTATAATAAGCAAGCAAAAAAAAAACACCTACTAGACACATAAGCCGAGTGTAACACACTCTGGCATACACATGTAAAATGTATTTATACTTGTCTTACAGGACACATGTCACGATCTAGGGAGTACAAGATCAAATGGCACACTATGATTTATGTATAAGTCGAGGGCCGACACACGGAGTATACCTATGTCGTATACTTACTATCCGACACTCGGCTAACCCTCACACCATGCGCGTCCTACTAGGCTCTTGGCTAATATGATGGTCATATGGTAATGTAGGGTTGGCCCCTAGCTGAAATGGAAGCCAAGGGTGACACTCGACTTATATGTATGCCATGCTAGTACTACACAACACTCGACTTATATGTATGCCATGCAGGTACTACACAACACTCAACTTACAAGTGGACACGTGACACCTTCTGATTGTCCCATAGCTGAACTAGAAGTCGAGTGGTGGCACTTGGCTTACTCCTTGACCATGTTGCATTGTCCTTTCCATTGGCCGGCTATTAGGAACCTTTACATTCCTGAGAGGTGATGATTTATACTCGACAAGCTCTTTGCCGAGTCCCCGACAAAAGAACCTCGTCTTATGATGCTTTCCCAACATGGGGTAAGGCGAGCGGCTCTGTTGGGTGTAACACTCGGCAAACTATTTAGCGAGGTGCATTTGGCCTTCACCGAGTATGTATGGTACTCGACTTCTATTGTTTCAACTGTAGTGTTTGGTGAGTGTATTACATGCGGTTTCGTTCTGTTTGCTTACAACCACTTCTAATGCCCCGTTTTTACTAGTACTAGCAAAAGAGCCCGTGCATTGCAACGGGAGAGAAAAACATAACACACGCTCTTAACTCAACAATCATCACTCAAGACTACAATAGGTCCATCTCCTTTATTTTTGCGAGGCATCATATTTGTGTTGCCGCTTATCCTCCTTCTCACCCTCGCCAGCGATGGCCTCGGTGTTCACACAAAACAACAAAAAACGTGTGTTGAATATGGTTAATCCTAAGACGTCTCTCTCTCCCTCTCTCCTCCCTCTCCCTCCCTCCCTCTCTCTCTCTCTCACTCTCGCGATGAGAAATCTGTTGTTTTCCCCTGTGACATTTTTCAGAGGTACGCATATGTAGTTATCAATGTTTCTTTTCCCTATATGGTTATAGTGGGATGTTTATTTGCAATCTGGATCGCCGCCGGTATGAAAAAACGGATCTTGCGCTATAAATTATAAGTTTGCTTTCATAATAATATTTTAAAAATATTTAACGGGTAAAATTAACATCATATTTAGATTCCACACATTTTTATAATAAAATTTCATATATAATATGTTAAAATCGAAGTTACGGTTTAAAAGATACAGATAATTTAGAAAATCATTTGATTTGACTCAAATATATTCCAAAATAATATTTAAAAATACTTAACAGGTAAAAATAATCTCATATTCATATTCTACATATTTTTCTAATCAAATTTCATATATAACATGTTCAAATCGAAGTTACGGTTTAAAAGATATGGATGATTTTAAAAAGCATTTGTTTGACTTAAATATGATCCTTGGATGAATTACCTAAAACATCAGGGGGGGTTCAAAAAATGTAAAATAACGGTTCGGGTGTGACTTAAATCCGGATGGCGGTTTGATTTCAAGAAAAGACAGGGACTTTTGTGTAAAATACGAAAATAACGATTCGTTTAAACTTAAAACAGGACTGTGGGTTGAATTCTCTGAAATAGAGGGACTTTTCTGAAAACTGCCATGACGGACGAAAGAAATCCAATTTGCTTTATTATTAGGTAAAGATTTGGATGTAATAGCGCGTAGTGTTCGTCATCACTAGATCATCAAAATTAGATGACTCATATTGACTTAAAAGTGTCTTAAGATATAGTTTTTCTTCTAAAAAGGAGGATCACCTGTAACATCTAAATCAATTGATGCATGCAACCCAAGATTCTAATGTTTATTCTTTTGTAGAAGAAACTTTCGATCTATTCATAGTCTATCATGGTAGTAAAGAGAGTGCCAGAAGTAATAAACATTAGAAGTAGGTCCGTGGACCACCCAACAACAACTAAAAGCACTCGAGCAATTCGAAGGCACGCCGCCGTCATCGCCCCTTCCTCACTAGAGTGAGGCAAACTTTGTTGTAAGAGACAGTCTAGAAGCATAGATTAGATGGATCCCACATGACTAGCGCACGAGAACAATAATTGTCGCCAATGAAAACAAGCGTAGATCAGAAGGATCAAACATGTAACACACAAACGAAGACTGGATTCAAATATATCTACCGAAGACCAGCACCGACAGCCAACGACGGCATCTCGAGTGCTTGTTCTAACTCTTATAATTCTTTCGACATTGAAATCACCGATGGCTAACCAATAAATATCAGCGAAAATCATTTGCACAGGCAAGGATATGAATTTCCATCCAATGCTTGGCAGATCAAGTTGCTAAGAAAGAGTAGATATGGCATGGTAGGCATCGTTGGTTGGGTAGGTGAAGTTAGCAATTCTTGCGGGCATAGGTCCACCATAACTCCCCCAATTTAAAGCCCCTCCTCCTCCTCCCCTCTTCCCCGCAGCCAGAGTCACACGCCTCCTTCAGACAGCTGATCTCCCTCGGAACCAGCCGTGGCTCATGGGGGGCCGCTCCCTCCCCCCATTCCCTCCCAGCCCTTCTCCTTTGGGAGCTACCGCCCCATATATACCCTCTCCACCCCCTGCCCCCGTCCAGTACTCCATCCACACCCACGCCCACGCCGCAAAAGGCGAGAAGAAAGTAAGGGAAAAAGGCAGGATGATGAGAGAGAGATTGGGAGGGAGGCAGGTAGTATAGGACCAGGAAGATGAGAGAAAGGTGGCTAGAGAGGGAGCCTTTTCGTTTTGAGGGGAATGTTGTCTGGCTCGGGGCTCTCTTTCTTTCTCTCTCTCTGTCCTCCTCCCCTCGATCCCTCCTTGATCGGATCAAGAGGAAGGTCGAAGATCCGATGAGGGGGGAGCAGAGAGTAGACGTGCGTAGATCTCGGACCAGGCTTCATTCCCCCCAAAGACAAGGGCTCCCGGCCACGATCGATCCATCGATCCATCTCCGCCCGTGTCGGGATCCAGGTTGGTTAATCGCCTCTCCCGAATCCGAGACGGGCGAGCCGATTGGTTTCCGTTCAGGTGCAGGTCATCTTCCTCCTCTCTCTCGAACTGTTCGTCTTTTTTTTTCTCTGTGCGTTGTTTGGGTGATGGATGGATGGATCTCTTTTTTGGTGGCATGCGTATAAACTGCATGAGATGCAGATTGGTGTAATGATGAGGGGCCGTGACTGCATGCTTGTGCATGCAGTCGCACACACATCGCAGCTTCTTCTCATTGGGGATCTCTCCTCTCTTTCCCTCTGCAATTATTAGCCTCTGATTGGGGAAAAGTTGCCATCATTATTTCTTTCCTCGCCCTTTTCCTTGGTTTCGATGCATGTCTGTCTGAACTTCTAACGCTTTCCATGTTTTAATTAAGCTTGATAACATTTTTGTAGTATCTGTATGTTCGTTGATCTGGTGGTCAAGTTTACATGTTTAATTCATCGTTTATGAGAGGAATAAGCCGAGCATATATACATGTATTTTGGGCTCTGTTAAGTGCTCCTTGGTCCATGATTTTCTTATAGCTGAAAACCATGAGACCCCATCACTGCAACATGTTTACTGCTATGTCGAGTAGATCTAGAACAGGCACCGATTAGAAGAGACTCGCTACCTTTTGTTATTATTTTTGCAAAGGAATATAGTATTGGCGTTGATTAGAATCGAATTCCAGAAATGGTAAATTACTATAATTTCACTTGTTGATTGATTTTCCTGGTTCAAGTCCAGGAAAAAATATATTTAAAACTGGTTCGATTGCACTAAACAAGAATTAAACAAAATCTTGGTAGCACGCACAAATTAATCAATCATGGCAATGTTTAGTTTGAGCACTGCTTGGGACGCATCACGAGTTAATATAATTCTAGCAAAAGCAGTTCATGAGATCTTACCTCACTCAGTTATACAAGATGGATGTCCTTGATGTTCCCGGCAAAAAAAAGTAGCTTCATGAGCTGCCAGCTAGGCTGATACTGATGACGATTCAGAACTGGCCCAGTTATTCATCCACTTGAACATGAAATGCAGTGCTACTCCAGAAAGGTACTGCTCCATCGACTGATTTTTTTTCGGAAACCTGTATTGATTGGAGCATATGCATGTCAGACCGACTCACCCAGAAGTGTACTCCTACTGCGTGGAATAGTTAAAAGTATTCAAGTGTTTTGTTTCGGCACACCCAACGCATGCATTGATGTTGGTGCAGCCTTGTTGTTAGCTCTGAGTTTGTTTGCTGTTCAAGCCTTGAACTCTAGTAGCTCGAAGGCTGTGAAGTATACTGTGCGCCATATTAGTTTTTGCGTCGAGATGCTCATACCTTGATCAGCTGGTGCATATGTGCTGCAAGTGATGCTGTTTCCAATGCCCCCAAACTCCTAAAGATTCCCTTGTTATGTACTAGCACTAGCACATTTTACTGTATTTATTAGTTACATACCCCTTAATCACTTCTCTTCCTTAGTCAATTATCTTGAAAGTAATTAAGGAATAAAAGTTTCATGGTTTAGGCTCTAATATCTTCCCGTTTTGTCTGTAGCAATCTAGGGAGGTCAAACCAATGGGTAGTGTGCGTCTGATCCATGATGTTTGGCAGAAAAAGAATGGCACCCCTGTCGGTTTTACATACACAATCTGGACCTAAGAGTAATGTTTAGGCTGCACCCCCCCTTGCAAGTTATATATAGGGAAAAGTATCATCATCAATAATCAAAACAAAATAAGATAAAAAATATATCTCACGATTTATTTCATGATATTTATTTGGTATTATAGATGTTGATATTTTCTCTCTACATAGTTGGTCAAATTTTGGAAGACTTGACTTCTCACAAATATCTATATGCACTATAATTTGAAACAGAGAGGATACATGTACTTATTATCCTTATACATATTCAATAAAATTTATGTATGTGTGCTGTTATACATATACACATAGTATTATGTTTCTTCCATTCTAAATTTATTCAATTTATAGTTTTATTATAAGTCAAACTTCTCTATGTTTTAACCAAATTTAGAGGACATATAGTAATATTTCAACATCACTATAGATGATGCAAAAATATATTTTGTGATAAACCTAATAAAACTAATTTGGTATGTAAAACTTGATATATTTTTCTGTTGACTTGGACAAAATTTTAAAAGTTTAATAAATTAGCCACGTTGTTGAGTATATAGATTTGAAATTATGTATCCCCCCTGGAAAAGAACAATGAAAGAATGTAGGAGATCTTGTAAAAAAAGAATGTAGGAGAGATCTTTGAATCTTTTTTGAAAGTCCTACATGATACTTCTGATCGAGCTTTTGCCATGAGGGGGAGGGCTGCACACAGTGAAATTCATGGGATTATGTGGGACACATTGGCAGCCCAGTAACCCATGTGCGTATGTTTATGATTCTTTTTACTTCTGATCTCATTAGGGGGGGACAACTAAGTTAACTAGATATAATACGTTGTATGTTATTGCGGGAATGTTTTGAAATATATTTCATGTAGATTTGTTTGTATAGAGCATGAATATTTGGAGTAATAATGTGAGCTAAAACTGAAAATAAAAATGATTTATTGCGATTAATTACTGTATAGTTGTCAAATACTATTTATTAGATATAAATAGAATGTAAATTATCTGAAAATGACCTTCTCAGCTCGAGCTCATATGGGCTCAGGTGAACAGTAAAATTTGAGGGGGAGGGGGTTGAAAACATTCAATTGTGGATCAAAGGTTTTCAATGCTTGCAAAGTTTCATCCTGACATGACATTTCTGGAAGTCATGCCAAAAAAGAGAGCACTCCAAAATGTTTTTGAAATATCTTTTCTGAACCATCAATTTTGTTTATTTTGCCATGACTTCTACAAATGTCATTTATGATGAAACATTTTTTTCGGGGATTTATGATGAATCCTTGCAATCATTGAAGAATTCATTACCAATTTTTTTAGATTTTACTGTTCATCCGAGCTCGAGCTCAGTTAATCCGCGTCCGTAAATTCTCATGCATGTTGAAGTAGCTTTTATCTATGCATGGTTGCATTGTGATGTGTTTATTTTTTAGGGTGTGATGTGTTTATTTTTTAGGGTGTGATGTGTTGGTTTATACATATTGCATGATAAGGTGACATGTTAAGAGAAATAGGGTAGTGGAGGCTACTAATTTAGATACAGAAGGTTCCCTCAAAAAAATAATTAGCGGGGGTGTGGATTCCCCCAATGGAGGCAAGATGTTTACAACAAGTGCAAGTGCCGGATTTTCATGTAGACTTGTGTTTTCTGAGATGGATCACATGTTCAGAAATCGGTACAACTATCCGACCGTGTATTTGTTTATTTATTTATTTTGAGTTGTCCAAACGTGTAATTAAAAGTGGCCTTTAAGTGCAACGAGTCGGAACGAAATAGCAGGAGCAAACGTACGCGAAGCGGTCATGTCGATTCATGTGGTGGTGACAAGCTGGGAAATTATTTCGTTTCCACAGGAGGACCCAGTCACCAGTCAAATCTGCTTGCTCTCTACGAGGGCATGCATTGACCGGTCAAATCGACATGCAGACTAGGGCACACCTGTCACGTACCGACGTACGCACCCGTGCAGGGCCGTATCCACCAGAGACTGGACAGTTCGAAATTTCTTTTTCTCGCTCTTCTACCCTGAAGAGAGGAAACGTACGTACAGGCAGAGGCAGGCGTAGGCTTCGACGTGCCGCAGTACGCACCGTACGGCGTACGTGCACGAGCGGGCAACAAGAGTTACAAGACCTGTGCCTGCCTCCTGGCTACGTACGTACACTCGTAGATACGTCAGCTGCCGTGGTCTACGCACGTACGGAGCTCCTTTACTTCCTTCTCCGCACGCTTCGCCCGAACTGGCCGGGCAGGCACGTACGTACGTGCGTGCGTGCATGACGCGGCTAGCGGCGGCCCATGAGGCCATGGCCGATGCTGGCTGGCTAGCTAGGCCGTAGGATGTCGGGCGAATCTAGCTACGTAGTACACGGGCTCGGCCACCGATGGAGCAGCGCCATTGATGTGTTGACGCGAGCGTTCATGCAGGCCATGCAGGGCGCGCCAGGAAGGAGAAAGCCAAGGCAGCTTCCATATCCATGCATCGCCGTGCTGCGGGATCTGGGCCTTTTCATCTCATCCAACAGTGAGCAGTGTGTCTGCTAGCTAGTACTGCGTCTGCCGGCCTGCTTTTCTTTTCCTGCGCCAGGCTGGCTGGCTGGCTATTTTCTTTTTTTTTAGGGGAGGCTGGGATCTATTGGGAATAAAATGGATGAAGGAAGGAATGGGGCCGAAAAATAACAATTTGCCAGCGCTCTGTTTTTTAAAAGAAAAGTCCTCCTCGTCAACTCCCGTTGAAGAAACAACCACTTTTGTAACACAATTCAATAGAAACACAAATAGAGCTCGGGCTCCATGGAGCCCGCTTTTTGAGAAATTCAAAAATCAGCATTTTAAGTTTCAGAAAATTCTGAAAAAGTCAAACATGTGCATAGGTATGTGTGCTATATGTCTATAAATTTCCATGACGAAATACAATTTGACATGAGCTACACACGCAAAAAAGCCATGATTTTCTAACACATTTACTATTCATTATAAAATTCATTATTTTTAATTTTGTGTATACCACATAAAAACGTATTTCATCATGAAAATTTACAGAGATGAAGTATACATCACAATGTACATGTGTACGGTTTTTTCACAATTTTCTGAAATTTCAAATTTCAAATTTTGGCTATTGATTTTTTTAAAGTCAATCTACATGGAACTCGGGATCCAAAAAGCTTTGAAAAGGGCACCTTGCAAAACTACAATCAGGGCTCATTTGGTCGCTGGGAGGGAAAATCAGGGTAGCAACCCCCCAGGAGAGATTTTCCCTATGCTCATGGCATCCCCTCTCATAATAGGGAAATATCCCTGGTACCATTTGGTCAACATGGGAAAGGGAGGGAACGAGCGACACGTGCTCACGGGAGGAAGACGAAGGAGGCAAGGGGGGACTCTTGAGGCGAAGGAAGTTGCGTTCGCACGAGATGGGGTTTCCTCCCCGATGTGTGGAGTCGTGGATTCTTCCCCCGTGGAAATTTCGTGGATTGGGCCAGGATATCCCCGTCTGGTGGACGTCCAAACTGACGGCCCGACAATCCGAGGTCCGATGGACCAGCGATTTCTCCCCCCAGGGATAAGGCCGGGATACCGAGGGGAATCGTTGGAACCAAACGAGCCCTCAAGAGCTTATGGCCGGGTCCTCCTCTCCCCTTCTGAGAGAGCCCAAATGTGTGAAGATGAGATATCTAAACTATAACTAAATTGACGGCAAGATTTGCTCTCAAACTCCATGCAGATTGTCGAGTAGCCTAGCTTATGGTTGTGAAGAAAGATTGGAATGGAAAACTTATCCTTCAATTATTTGCCTCAATGCAATATGATTACGATTTATTTAAATCCTTCACATGGATGTCAATTGGAAAGATGTACTCCAATATCTATAAGTTTGCAAGAGTGCTTGAACTGTAAGCCAACAAAAGTGCAGACTATGAAACAATTCATTGCTCAGGCGTGGCATCTTCTTCAGGAGGCGCGGTCTCGATCAGATTCATATGTCATCTGGGGCATGCCTCGGGATTGTACGGCCTGGATGGATCCAATCCTCCTGCCATGGTGGTCCTGTGGTGTCGAAGGTGGTCATGGTGGTGCAGCTAGGCTCTTTTTCTGAAGAGACGAAGACTGTCGGCGAAAGCCAGACTTGGATAATCGTTGGAGGCAAGGTGGCGGCGCCTGCGGGCGTCGTTACCTTGTTGAAGGTGTCGACATGTAGCCTTCGACTTCCCTCCCAGAATACTTCAGAGGAAACCCAAGGTCCAGGTCTTCCTGAATCGGATGATGGCGGCACTTGGGATCGTGTTCCCCATTTGGGGCATCACTTGAAGTTGGCCCTGGCTGCCGAGACTAGTGGTTGGTAGCAGTTCGATGGTTTGTGTGCCGATGAGTAGCAATGATCAGTTGTCGCATTGTAGCCTCGCGAACATGGTGCGAGGTGGCAGTGTCGGGATGCTGATCGGTGGTGCAGATGATGAGTCATATTCGACGATATCGACGACTTGTTGCAGCCATGGCTGTGCAGTGTAGCACTAGTAGAAAACAGGGCTTTGGTTGGGGCCTGGACAACCCATTAGTCCCGGTTCAGTCACGAACCGGGGCCCATGGGGGGCATACGTCCCGGTTCGTGCGCCCAGGGGGCTGGCCGGGCCTCGGGAGGCATTTGTCCCGGTTCTAGGCACGAACAGGGACCAATGATCATCGCTCCTGGCCCGCAACCATTGGTCACGGTTCGTGTCTAGAACCGGGACAAAAGGGGGCCTTTAGTCCCGGTTCCAGCCACGAACCGGGACCAATGAGGTGGCTATATATACCCCTCGCCCGCGAGCAGAGCACTCCACTGCTCTGCTTTTCTGGCCGGCGAGGGGAGAGCTTTGTGGTGCTCTAGCTAACCTCCTATGCACATGAGGTGTTCGATGAAATGCCCAAGCCACACTAGTTAAGCTTTCTCCTCTCGAAGCTCGACCTCCAATCTCCATTTTCCCCGAGATTTGCATAGGTTTAGCGGTCCGTCACATCCCATCCTTGTCTTCACCGCTGTCGATCGCCCGCGCCGATCTCGTCGCCGGCACCATCGTGGTGAGCCTCTTGTTCTTATCTTCTTTCTGAAAGAAAAAATATTCTTACTTTAGATAGATACTTATTATATAGTGCGATGGTTTTGGTATCCGCCCCCGTCAGCCCTCGTCCTGGCTGAGATTCGGATGTGGTATATATTATCTTTTATAACTATTTGGTTCATTTGTTGTTTATGATAATTATGCCGACCAACGTGACATAGATTTTATTTATCTAGGAGGTATGTGAACTGGAAATTCCAACCGACCCTATTATCGAGAGGTTAAATTTAGTTGAAGAAGAAAACAATTACTTGAAGAAAAAAATAAAAAAATCGAGGAGGAGAAGATGATATTGGAGTTGCATGTTGTGGATGTCGTCGATGATCACAAGATCAAGATGGATGCAATGCGGTTGAAGATTAGAAAGATTAGAAAATATGCCATTCATACCGAGGCTTGGTATCATTATGCTGTTGGATCAATTGTTACCTTGGTTGTGATTATGATCGCATTTGTTGTTGCATTGAGAGGTTTTACATAGTTTCAATTATGGTTTAATTAGATGCTCTGGAGAGCTATATGTTGTTCAATGAGAACTATGTATGTACTTTGCTTTTAATGTGATGATGAACTTCTATTAATTTGGTCACTTATCTATCCATGTTAATCTGAATGGTTTTTGACACACATAATTATATATAATGCACGCAGATGAACCGACAATGGATGTGCGGTGACAGATACACCTCGGAGTACATTAAGGGCCTGCATAATTTTCTCGAAGTGGCTGAGGCAAACAAGCAGAATGGTTTTATGTGTTGTCCATGCCCTATACGTGGGAATACGAAGTCTTACTCTGACCGGAAAATCCTTCACACCCACCTGCTTTATAAGGGTTTCATGCCACACTATAATGTTTGGACCAAGCACGGAGAATTAGGGGTTATGATGGAAGACATCAAAGAAGAAGAAGAGGACGATGACAACTATGTGCCCCCTGAATACGGTGATGCTGCAACGGGGGAAGCTACTGAAGATCAAGAGGAACCAGACGATATGCCCGATGATGATGATCTCCGCCGGGTCATTGTTGATGCAAGGACACAGTGCGAAAGTCAAAAGGAGAAGCTGAAGTTAGATCGCATGTTAGAGGATCACAAAAAGGGGTTGTACCCCAATTGCGAAGATGGCAACACAAAGCTCGATACCGTACTGGAATTGCTGCAGTGGAAAGCAGAGAATACTGTGCCTGACAAAGAATTTGAGATGCTACTGAAAATATTGAAGAAGAAGCTTCCAAAGGATAATGAATTGCCCGACAGTACATACGCAACAAAAAAGGTCGTATACCCTCTAGGATTGGAGGTGCTGAAGATACATGCATGCGCTAATGACTGCATCCTCTACCGTGGTGCGTATGAGGATTTGAATGCATGCCCGGTATGCGGTGCATTGCGGTATAATATCAGACGAGATGACCCTGGTGATGTTGACGACAAGCCCTCCAGGAAGAGGGTTCCTGCGAAGGTGATGTGGTATGCTCCTATAATACCACAGTTGAAATGTCTATTCCGAAATGAAGAGCATGCCAAGTTGATGCGATGGCACAGAGAGGACCGTAAGAAAGACGAGAAGTTGAGAGCACCCGCTGACGGGTCGCAGTGGAGAAAAATCGAGAGAAATTACCGGACCGAGTTTGCAGGTGACCCAAGGAACGTATGGTTTGGTTTAAGCGCGGATGGCATTAATCCTTTCGGGGAGCAGAGCAGCAATCACAGCACCTGGCCCGTGACTCTATGTATGTATAACCTTCCTCCTTGGATGTGCATGAAGCGGAAGTTCATTATGATGCTAGTTCTCATCCTAGGCCCTAAGCAACCCAGCAACGACATTGATGTGTACCTAAGGCCATTAGTTGAAGAACTTTTACAGCTGCGGAATGAAAACGGTGTACGTGTGTGGAATGAGCACAAACAGGAGGAACTTAACCTACACGCGTTGCTGTTTGTAACCATCAACGATTGGCCCGCTCTCAGTAACCTTTCAGGACAGATAAACAAGGGCTACCACGCATGCACACACTGTTTAGCTGACACCGAAAGTATATACCTGAAAAAATGTAGGAAGAATGTGTACCTGGGCCATCGTTGATTTCTTCCGACCAACCATCAATGTCGAAAGAAAGGCAAGCATTTCAAAGGCGAGGCAGATCACCGGAAGAAGCCCGCCATGCGTACCGGTGATCACCACTACTGGAATCAGCTTCTTTGCCATCTGCCATGGCAGACGGCAAAGGCATAGATCCCGGACGGCAAACATGTTTGCCGTCTGCCAGCAGACGGCAAACTGTCCGGCTGAACACATGCCAGCAAAGGCCTTCTTTGCCGTCCGCTTCTTGGAAACGGACGGCAAAGGATTGTGCCATCCGCCATCTGAGGCCAGAAGATGGCATAGACAACGGACGGTAGTGCGGTCGCGTGACAGCCGTTAGGGGGGGTTAACGGCGCTCTTTGCCGTCTGCCAGCGGACGGCAAAGAGTCAAAGCTCTTTACCATCCGCTGGCAGACGGCAAAGAGCTCAGCTAGGCAGCACTGGGAAGCTGTCACGTGGCCAGCTATGCCGCCCGCCAGCGGACGGCAAAGTGATTTGAATCTTTGCCGTCTGCTGGCAGACAGCATAGTGACCAAATAGGCAGCCAGTGTTCCCAGTTTTTACAGGTAGCTGCCACGTGTCCTCTTTGCCATCCGCTAGCAGACGGGAAAGAGGCTACATATCCCCTGTTTTTATTCGAATCCATTTAATTTCACAGGAATTCACACACAGATATACATATTTTTTTCACATGCACAACAGACATATGATGTATCCAACACATAGCTCCATCCATGATCAACATACATACATAATAAGAAACAGAGTTCCATCCATACATATTACAGTAACATCACAATGTTCATCCAACACCTTGTTCCATGCATCCATATAACAAGTTCCACATTTTTCATCGATACAAACGAAAAAAAGAAAAGGGAAACAAGCACTCCATCCATGCAAGCTTCCATATAGTGAATTAAATCTGCAAAATGGGAAACAAGAAAGTTAGAAGAAGAAGACTAGAATCAGAAGAAGAAGAAGAAAATGAAGAAGAAGAAGAAGAAGAAGAAGAAGTAAGCATACTTAGGTAAAATGGAGCTAACCTAGCTAATTACGCCATTTTTGAGTGAACTAAGCATATTATGCCATTTTTGATATAACTTAGAGCTAACTTCATTTTGGAGAAGAAGAAAACTAGAAGCTTCTTCTTCTTCTTCTTCTTCTTCTTCTTCTTCTTTTCTTCCTATTCCTTCTTTCCTTCCTCTTCCTTGATTTTCTTCATCTTATTATGTCATTTGTGGACTAAATAGGATAAATTATGTCATAAATGGACTAAATAGGCTAAATAAGAAGAAAAATGCCATTTTGAGCTTACCTAGCTAATTATGCCATTTTTGACCTAACTAAGCATATTATGCCATTTTTGATATAACTTAGAGCTAACTTCATTTTGGAGAAGAAGAAGAAGTTGATCTTCTTCTTCTTTTCTTCCTATTCCTTCTTTCCTTCCTCTTCCTTGATTTTCTTCATCTTATTATGTTATTTGTGGACTAAATAGGCTAAATTATGTCAAAAATGTACTAAGAAAGCTCAATAAGAAGAAAAATACCATTATCACGAAGTTGTAGGAATGGTCGGGGCTGCGCCAGTGCCAGACGGAGGTGAAGGACCAGTCGGGGTTTCGGCATTGGCAGAAGGAGTGGTCGATGCTTGTCGGGAGCCATGCCACACCAAAGATCATTTCCAATAATGTCTTTTTAGCAAGTTCGCAAACTGAAATGTGAATAGTAGTAAGCAACGACCATTCAAATCAAACTCACTGTGGTCGCCGGAGCAATCTGGGGCATCGGCGGAGGGGCCTGACCGTTTTTCTCGCACATTGTCTGGACATTTGGTTCTCATGAGTCAGTCATATTAGATAGTAATGCGAACATTACGTGCATGATTGGGCTAATATGCACGAGAAATGTACCATGATGAGCTCGTATAGGGCGCGGTTAGCGCTATCGTTCCGGTTCCTCTCGTCCTCCAACAGCTTAGCCGTCCTCTCCTCCATCTCCCTCTCCCTCTTCGCTGCCTCCCTTTTTGCCTCCTCCAAAAGCGCCCGCGTCTTCAATCTCTCTTTCTCAACAATAGCCTGCAACACACCACTCCTCGTTAGCATTGTAATCATCGACGGACGCACACACAATGTAATGGGGGAAAGGTAAGAGAGTCCGTATAACTAACCGCCATGGCGAGCTCCGCGGGCCGTGCATGAGGCGTTATCTCAGGATCACAGCTACTCAGGCACTTCTTGATCTGCGGGAGAGTCTTAGGACAACATATCAGTCCATCACCAATGGCTTGAGAGCCATGGGACCTCCCGCCACCAGATATCATCACCAGCACTGTATCAAAAGGATCCTGGCTCAGGTTAAAGTCCTCCCCTTTCCTCGCCTTCCCCTCGTCTCTGTACTTCATAAGCTTGTGGTGGGAGGACTTGTTGGTGAAGCTCTCTGGATGATCTAGGTCAAACTCCGTGAATGGCTTGGCCTTCTTGTACGGGGCCATATGGGCCATGCCATAGAGGTCGAACAGACTTGGCACAGGCTTCTTGTGGTGGTGCGCCTAAGAGAGAGGAACAAAATATTAGTTAAGGGCTCAAGCTAGCATGAAGAATGATATTGCTATGTAAATAGGTCATTTGGGAGCTAAGAAAGGTTATTATGTCATTTTCGAGGAAAATAAGCTAAGTTTAGGTCATTTTCGAGGTAACCAAGATTATTATGCCATTTTGACCAAAGTATGCTAATTATGTCATTATTGAGCTATCCAAGGTTATTATGTCATTTTAGAGCTAATTATGTCATGAATGAACTAGCTAAGATTAGTTTAGGTCGTTACTAAGCTATCGAAGGTAGTTATGCCATTTTTAGTAACCTTAGCATATTAAGTCATTTTATAGAGCTATCTAAGGTTATTATGTCATTTTATAGCTAATTATGTCATGAATGAACTAGCTAAGATTAGTTTAGGTCGTTATTGAGCTATCGAAGGTAGTTATGCCATTTTTTAACTAACTAAAGCATATAAAGTCATTTTATAGAGCTATCTAAGGTAGTTATGCCATTTTTTTAACTAACTAAGCATATTAAGTCATTTTGGAAGGCATAAATGCTAGCATGAAGAATGAAATTGCATGAATCATGTAGCAAACCACATACCTAGTTATCCCCGTACTCAAATAGGTTGGAGCTCCCTTGATGGTGTGGCACACCTTCCATTTGGTCGCGCTTATCCTTGGTCCTCTGGTGTTCGACTAGCCATTCAGGAGAGCACCACGCATACACCAACGCCTCCCAACAGTCCATATTATCCACACACCATCTCGGGGGCACCTAAGTTAGTCAAGAGAAATTTCAGCGCTACGCCTACGAATCAAATCAAGAAAACTAAGTTCAAGGTCTTAAGAATAGGTAATTACCTGCATGTACTTCTCCTTACTTAGAAACTTGCCGCGACACTTCGTCTTGGCCCTCCTAATACCCTTCGAGGCGTAGTAGTCTCGAACAGCCTGCACCCGAGCCTCGTGCCGTAAGTTCTAAAGTAGGCGCTTGCACTCGGTTTCGACAACCATAGACGCGGCCTCCTGCTCTCCCTCTGAAACCCTGTAGAAGGCCTGCAATCAAACAAGACAACACTGATTAGTAAAATCACTAGGTAATCACTAGGTAGTGTTGACTTTTAATTCTGTAAAGGAGAAATTACCCAAAACCGACGGAACACCATGTCGGCCACCGTCTCGCACAAGACACCGCCGACCATCTCCCCCGACGGGGCCGGGGAAACCGAGTACAGCTCCCAGCTCAGTGCTAGCTATGGAACCTGACACTGACCGGGCAACGTGACCCACCCAGGGAAGTGCTGCCGGCAAATCACACCAAGGACCTGGTTGGGCCTGCGGACACCACGGGGGTGTACCCAGCCCCTGCAGTATGACAAGGCCAACGCATTAGATATTAATTCGAAGGAACATGAAGGCAAAAGGTTAAAAAATATTAAATGGACTTACTTCAACCCTTTAGGAGCAATCAACCACCTCTGGTTGGGGGTCATCGGCACGGGCGGGAGCTTTGTACAACCATGCTTGAGGCCTTCTTGCCCTTCTCAACCAGCTCGTCGTCGCTGTAGCTATCATCAGAAAAGGTGTCCTCGCTACCATCAGTAGGGCCACTAGCCTCCAGAGTCTCGTGGGAAGAAGCCTCTGGGATCGGAGTCTTCTGGGACGAAGACCCCATGACCGGAGTCTTCTAGGACGAAGACTCTGGGACCGGACTCACGTGGGGCGAAGGATCGGCGACCCGAGTCAGGTGGTGCAAAGGATCAGCGACTCGAGTCTGCTGGGGGCGAAGGATCGGCGACCGGAGGCTCATGGACCGGAGTCCGAGACGGGTCCACGTTAGATGGAGCAGTCATGTGGTCGGGTGAATCAGTGATAACCCACAAGTATAGGGGATCGCATTAGTTTTTGAGGGTAGAGTATTCAACCCAAATTTATTGATTCGACACAAGGGGAGCCAAAGAATATTCTCAAGTATTAGCAGCTGAGTTGTCAATTCAACCACACCTGGAAACTTAATATCTGCAACAAGGTATTTAGTAGCAAAGTAATATGATAGTAGTGGTAACAATAGTAAAAGGTAACGGTAGAAAAAGTAATATTATTTGGTGTTTTATAGTGATGACAACAATAGCAACGGAAAAGTAAATAAGCGAAGAACAATATATGGAAAGGATCCTAGGCAATGGATCAGTGATAGAGAATTATGCAAGATGCGGCTCATCATGTAACAATCATAACATAGGGTGAGACAGAACTAGCTCCAATTCATCAATGTAATGTAGGCATGTATTCCGAATATAGTCATACGTGCTTATGGAAAAGAACTTGCATGACATATTTTGTCCTACCCTCCTGTGGCAGCGGGGTCCTATTGGAAACTAAGGAATATTAAGGCCTCCTTTTAATAGAGTACATGACCAAAGCATTAACACATAGTGAATACATGAACTCCTCAAACTATGGTCATCACCGGGAGTGGTCCCGATTATTGTCACTTCGGGGTTGCTGGATCATAACACATAGTAGGTGACTATAGACTTGTAAGATAGGATCAAGAACTCTCATATATTGATGAAAACATAATAGGTTCAGATCTGAAATCATGGCACTCGGGCCCTAGTGACAAGCATTAAGCATAGCAAAGTCATAGCAACATCAATCTCAGAACATAGTGGATACAAGGGATCAAACCCTAACAAAACCAACTCAATTACATGATTAATCTCATCCAACCCATCATCGTCCAGCAAGCCTACGATGGAATTACTCACGCACGGCAGTGAGCATCATGAAATTGGTGATGGAGAAAGGTTGATGATGACGATGGCGATGGATTCCCCTCTCCGAAGCCCCGAACGGACCCCAGATCAGCCCTCCCGAGAGAGTTTAGGGCTTGGCGGCGGCTCCGTATCGTAAAACGCGATGAATCCTTCTCCATGGTTTTTTCTCCCCGAAAGTGAATATATGGAGTCAAGGTTGAGGTCGGTGGAGCGTCAGGGGGCCCACGAGGCAGGGGGCGCGCCCAGGGGGGTAGGGCACGCCCCCACCCTCGTGGACAGGTGGAGGCCCCCATGACGTGGATCTTCCTTCCAGTATTTTTTATATATTCCAAAATAATTCTCCGTGGATTTTTAGGTCATTCCGAGAACTTTTATTTCTGCACAAAAATAACACCATGGCAATTCTGCTGAAAATAGCGTCAGTCCGGGTTAGTTCCATTCAAATCATGCAAGTTAGAGTCCAAAACAAGGGCAAGAGTGTTTGGAAAAGTAGATACGACGGAGACATATCAACTCCCCCAAGCTTAAACATTTGCTTGTCCTCAAGAAATTCAATTGATAAACTGAAAGTGATAAAGAACAATTTTTACAAACTCTGTTTGCTCTTGTTGTTGTAAATATGTAAAGCCATCATTCAAGTTTTTAGCAAATATTATGAACTAACCATATTCACAATAACATTTAGGTCTCATGTTTACTCATATCAATGGCATAATCAACTAGCGAGCAATAATAATAAATCTCAGATGACAACACTTTCTCAAAACAATCATGATATGATATAACAAGATGGTATCTCGCTAGCCCTTTCTGAGACCACGAAACATAAATGCAGAGCACCTTTAAAGATCAAGGACTGACTAGACATTGTAATTCATGGTAAAAGAGATCCAGTCAAGTCATACTCAATGTAAACTAACAGTAATGGATGCAAATGACAGTGGTGCTCTCCAACTGGTGCTTATTAATAAGAGGATGATGACTCAACATAAAAGTAAATAGATAGGCCCTTCGCAGAGGGAAGCAGGGATTTGTAGAGGTGCCAGAGCTCGGTTTTGAAATATATGTGAATAATATTTTGAGAGGTATACTTTCATTGTCAACATAACAACCAAGAGATGGTGATATCTTCCATGCTACACACATTATAGGCGGTTCCCAAACAGAATGGTAAAGTTTATACTCCCCCTCCACCAACAAGCATCAATCCATGGCTTGCTCGAAACAACGAGTTCCTCCAACTAACAAGAGTCCCGGGGGAGTTTTGTTTGCAGTTATTTTGATTTGATTTGCATAAAGCATGGGACTGGGCATCCCAGTGACCAGCCACTTTCTCGTGAGTGAGGAGCGGAGTCCACTCCTCTTGAGAATAACCCGCCTAACATGGAAGATACGGAGAACCCTAGTTGATACATGAGCTATTTGAGCATACAAAACAAAATGTTTATTTTAAGGTTTAGAGTTTGACACATACAAATTTACTTGGAACGGCAGGTAGATACCGTATATAGGTAGGTATGGTCGACTCATATGGAACAACTTTGGGGTTTATGGAATTGGATGCACAAGCAGTATTCCCGCTTAGTACAAGTGAAGGCTAGCAAAAGACTCGGAAGCGACCAGCTAGAGAGCGACAACAGTCATGAACATGCATTAAAATTAATCAACACCAAATGCAAGCATGAGTAGGATATAATGCACCATGAACATAAATATCGTAGAGGCTATGTTGATTTTGTTTCAACTACATGTGTGAACATGTGCCAAGTCAAGCTACTCGAATCGTTCGAAAGAGGATACCACCCTATCATACCACATCACAACCATTTTAATAGCATGTTGGCACGCAAGGTAAACCATTATAAGCTCCTAGCTTATTAAGCATGGCATAAGCAACTACAATCTCTAATTGTCATTGCAAACATGTTTATTCATAATAGGCTGAATCAGGAACGATGAACTAATCATATTTACAAAAACAAGAGAGGTCGAGTTCATACCAGCTTTTCTCATCTCAATAAGTTCATCATATAATCATCATTATTGCTTTTCACTTGCACGACCGAATAGTGTGGATAATAATAACAGTCCACGTGCATTGGACTAAGCTGGAATCTGCAAGCATTGAATTCAAGAGAGAAGACAAGGTAATATGGGATCTTTGTTAGATCAACAATAATGCATATAAGAGCCACTCAGCATTTTCATTATGGTCTTCTCCTCTCGACCCCCCAAAGGAAAGAAAAGAAATAAAACTATTTACACGGGAAAGCTCCCAACAAGCAAAAGAAGAACGAGAAATCTTTTTGGGTTTTCTTTTTAATTACTACTACAAGCATGGAAAGTAAACTAACTAAAAGTTACACCTAATTTTTTTGTTTTTCTTAAGGTTTATTAAACATAGAAGAAGAAATCATAAAAAGGAAAATAAACTAGCATGGATGATACAGTGAAAAAGTGTGAGCACTGACAACTAGCAATGAGTGTGTGAACATGAATGTAATGTCGGTGAGAAATACGTACTCCCCCAAGCTTAGGCTTTTGGCCTAAGTTGGTCTATGGCAACGGCTGGCCTGGCAGATATCCAAAGTAATAGTTGGGGTCGTACTATGAAGAAGCCTCGGATTGCCACTGGTTGGCAATCGCCTCCGGATCCCACTGGTAATCAGACTGTCGTGGAGGATCAAATTGTGGTTCCGACTCTGGCTCTGTAGCTAATGTAGGTTTCCGGTAGGCGTGAATGGCCTCCAACGGAACAAGGTACTTGCCTGCAGATAAATCAAACAAGGAAGGAGCAGGCAGGGTAATAGTCTCAGGATGATTTTTACCAAATATTAATTTGTACTTAAGCGCCTTTTTCCTATTCTTAACAATAAAATCATGTGCTACCATACTCTTACAATCTAGATAAACAGGAGGCAGCAACTTCTCTTCCTTCTCGTAATGCCTAATAGGTATGTTAAAGTGTGCAGCGAGGCGTGAGGCGAAGATGCCGACAAGGACGGGGCCCTTAGTACGGTTAAGATTTAACCGCTTTGCAATAATAGCGCCCATACTGAATGTGTCATCACGAAATAAGGCATGGCACAAAATAACAATATCAGGGGCACTCAGGTTTCCACAGTTTTCGCGCCCAATTAAGCATCTACTAGAAAATATAGCAAAGTAACGTAGAATAGGAAAGTGTATGCTAGTAATTCGTGCGTCGGAAACCTTCCTCGTTTCCCCTGCAGTAATGGTATCAATAAACCCATCCACATCGTCACGATGTGGTTCCTCTATGCTGCCCTCGAAAGGGATCAAACAAATCCGACAAAAATCTTGAAGTGACATCTCCTTATGCTCATCATATAAATAAAATTCCACCGTAGGTGGTGAGCTCCTAGCATGGAAATGAAAGTTTTGCACAAAGATATTGGTGAGTAAGAGATACTGTTCGCGCTGGTCGTGGAGGAAGGCGGTGAGGCCTGCATTCTCATCCAATTCATAGAAATTATCATAAATCCCGGCTGCTCTCAAGAAATCATCACAAGGCCATTCACATGGACGAACCTCCGTGGTGTGAGGAAGATTATATTTGGGCCTCTTATCCTCCTCACTTTGCTTATCCTTCTAGCTTCGGCTCGATAAGCCCCTCAAAAATCTCTTCATCTTTTTCTGAAAATTTCTGAAATTTTTAGTAACTTCAAAATAAAAGTGAACCAAACTCAACAAAATTGATAGCAACTACTCCTACAAGTGCCTAGAGGCAATATCATGCATCAAAACTACTTTTGACCATATAAATTTGACATGCAAGCTCAAGAACGGGGTCACCTAAGCAGCAAAAATATGCAATGAATAAAGCACTAGAACAAAAACTAATTGGACCATTGGAGGAGTCACATACCAAGGAACAATCCCCCAAAGCAGTTTTGTGAGAGGTGCTTTGAGCAAGGAGATCGAAAATGGCAGCAAAATGAGTTTGGACTCGGGTTTGAGCTGGTTAGTGATGTTTGTGGGAGGAAGAAGGAGTGTGTGGTAGCTGGAATAAGTGGAGGGGAGCCACCATGGACCCACGAGGTAGGGGGCGCGCCCTCCACCCTCGTGGCCAGGTGCTTTCTCTCTCTGCTGTGTTCTCAGTGCCAGATATTCTCAAATATTCCAGAAAAAATCATATTTAAATTTCAGGGCATTCGGAGAACATTTATTTTCAGGGTATTTTTTTATTGCATTGATAATTCAGAAAACAGATAGGAATTACTAGTTTTGCTTTATTTAATATAAATGACAGAAAGTAAAAAGAGGGTACAAAGAGTTGTGTTTTCTAAATTCATCCATCTCATGCTCATCAAAAGGAATCCACTAACAAGGTTGATCAGGTCTTGTTAACAAACTCATTCCGAATAACATGGAACCAAAGAATTTTCGAATAACACTAGGTTACCTCAACGGGGATATGCACATCCCCAACAATAAGAATATCATATTTCTTCCTGACAGTAGGAAGAGGAAATTCAAAACCTCCAAAAATAATCGATGGAATTTTTCCAATAGAGTTTATACTATGAACTTGAGGTTGTTTCCTTGGAAAGTGTACCATATGCTCATTGCCATTAACATGAAAAGTGACATTGCTTTTGGTGAAATCAATAACAGCCCCCGCAGTATTCAAAAAGGGTCTTCCAAGAATAATAGACATACTATCGTCCTCGGGAATATCAAGAATAACAAAGTCCGTTAAAATGGTAACGTTTGCAACCACAACAGGCACATCCTCACAAATACCGACAGGTATAGCGGTTGATTTGTCAGCTATTTGCAAAGATATTTCAGTAGGTGTCAACTTATTCAAATCAAGTCTACGATATAAAGAGAGAGGCATAACACTAACACCGGCTCCAAAATCACATAAAGCAGTTTTAACATAGTTTCTTTTAATGGAGCATGGTATAGTTGGTACTCCGGGATCTCCTAGTTTCTTAGGTATTCCACCCTTAAAAGTATAATTAGCAAGCATGGTGGAAATTTCATCTTCCGGTATCTTTCTTTTATTAGTAACAATATCTTTCATGTACTTAGCATAAGGATTCATTTTAAGCATATCAGTCAAACGCATACGCAAAAAGATAGGTCTAATCATTTCAGCAAAGCGCTCAAAATCCTCATCATCCTTTTTCTTGGATGGTTTGGGAGGGAAAGGCATGGGTTTCTGAACCCATGGTTCTCTTTCTTTACTGTGCTTCCTAGCAACAAAGTCTCTCTTATCATAACGTTGATTCTTTGATTGTGGGTTATCAAGATCAATAGCAGGTTCAATCTCTACTTCATTGTCATTACTAGGCTGAGCATCAACATGAACATCATTATTAAAATTATCACTACGTTCATGTTCATTACCATATTGTGTTTCAGTATCAGAAATAGAAATATCGTTGAGATTCTCAGGTTGTCATCAATAGGTTCACTAGAAGCATGCAAAGTCCTATCATTTTTCTTTTTCTTCCTCTTAGAAGGACTAGGTGCATCAATATTATTTCTCTGAGAATCTTGCTCAATTCTCTTAGGATGGCCCTCAGGATACAAAGGTTCCTGAGTCATTTTACCACCTCTAGTCATAACTCTAACAACATTACCATTTTTATTACTATTCAATTCACTGAGAAAATCATTCTGAGCTTTAAGTACTTGTTCTACTTGAGTGGTAACCATAGAAGCATGTTTACTAATAAGTTTAAGTTCACATTTAACATTAGCCATATAATCACCCAAGTGTTCAAGCATATCAGCATTGCGTTTTAATTCTCTACCAAAATAAACATTGAAGTTTTCTTGTTTAACCATAAAGTCATCAAACTCATCCAAGCATGGGCTAGCAAACTTAGTAAATGGGATTTCAGCTTTATCTTATCTATAGAGAGAATTTACCTTTACTACCTGTGTCGGGTTATCAAGACCATGTACTTCTTCAACAGGCGGTAGATTAAGACCATGTATTTCTTCAATAGGAGGTAAATTCTTAACATCTTTAGCTTTAATACCTTTTTCTTTTATAGATTTCTTTGCCTCTTGCATATCTTCATGACTGAGAAATAAGATACCCCTTTTCTTCGGAGTTGGCTTAGGAGTTGGTTCAGGAATTGGATCAGGGATTGGATCAGGAAGTGTCGAATTATTTTCATTGGTCAACATATTATTTAATAAAATTTCAGCTTCATCTCATGTTCTTTCCCTGAAAACACAACCAGCACAACTATCCAGGTGGTCTCTGGAAGCATCGGCTATTCCATTATAAAAGATATCAAGTATTTCATTTTTCTTAAGAGGATGATCAGACAAAGCATTAAGTAATTGGAGAAGCCTCCCCCAAGATTGTGGGAGACTCTCTTCTTTAATTTGCACAAAATTATATATTTCCCTTAAAGCAGCTTGTTTCTTATGAGCGGGGAAATATTTAGGAGAGAAGTAATAAATCATATCCTGGGGACTACGCACACAACCAGGATCAAGAGAATTAAACCATATCTTAGCATCACCCTTTAATGAGAACAGAAATATCTTAAGGATATAATAGTAGCGAGTTTTCTCATCATTAGTGAACAGGGTGGCTATATCATTTAATTTAGTAAGATGTGCCACAACAGTTTCAGATTCATAGCCATATAAAGGATCAGATTCAACTAAAGTAATTATCTCAGGATCAATAGAGAAATCATAATCCTTATCAGTAACAAAGATAGGTGAAGTAGCATAAGCAGGATCATATTTCATTCTAGCATTTAGAGTTTTTTGTTTCAGCTTAGCTAATAATTTCTTAAGATCACTCCTAGCATTGCAAGCAAGAAAATCTCTAGCAGTTTCTTCATCCATAACATAGCCCTCAGGCACAACAGGTAACTCATATCTATGGGGAGAGTCTTCATCATCACTTTCATCAATATGATCAGTTTCAATAATTTCATTCTCTCTAGCCCTAGCAAGTTGTTCATCAAGAAATTCACCAAGTGGAACAGTAGTATCAAGCATAGAAGTAGTTTCATCATAAGTATCATGCATAGTAGGAGTGGCATCATCAATAACATGCGACATATCAGAATTAATAGCATAAGCAGGTTTAGGTGTCGCAAGCTTACTCAAAACAGAAGGTGAATCAAGTGCAGAGCTAGATGGCAATTCCTTACCTCCCCTCATAATTGAGGGATAAATCTTGGTTCTTGGATCTTTCAAGTTCTTCATAATGATAAGAAGATATAAATCCCAAGTGACTCAAAGAATAGATCTATGCTCCCCGGCAACGACGCCAGAAAATAGTCTTGATAACCCACAAGTATAGGGGATCGCAACAGTTTTCGAGGGTAGAGTATTCAACCCAAATTTATTGATTCGACACAAGGGGAGCCAAAGAATATTCTCAAGTATTAGCAGCTGAGTTGTCAATTCAACCACACTTGGAAACTTAATATCTGCAGCAAGGTATTTAGTAGCAAAGTAATATGTTAGTAGTGGTAAGAATAGTAAAAGGTAATGGTAGAAAAAGTAACATTTTTTTGGTGTTTTATAGTGCTGATAACAATAGCAACGGAAAAGTAAATAAGCGAAGAACAATATATGGAAAGCTCGTAGGCAATGGATCGGTGATAGAGAATTATGCAAGATGCGGTTCATCATGTAACAGTCATAACCTAGGGTGACACAGAACTAGCTCCAATTCATCAATGTAATGTAGGCATGTATTCCGAATATAATAATATGTGCTTATGGAAAGAACTTGCATGATATCTTTTGTCCTACCCTCCCGTGGCAGCGGGGTCCTATTGGAAACTAAGGGATATTAAGGCCTCCTTTTAATAGAGTACCGAACCAAAGCATTAACACATAATGAATACATGAACTCCTCAAACTACGGTCATCACCGGGAGTGGTCCCGATTATTGTCACTTCGGGGTTGCCGGATCATAACACATAGTAGGTGACTATAGACTTGCAATATAGGATCAAGAACTCTCATATATTGATGAAAACATAATAGGTTCAGATCTGAAATCATGGCACTCGGGCCCGAGTGACAAGCATTAAGCATAGCAAAGTCATAGCAACATCAATCTCAGAACATAGTGGATACTAGGGATCAAACCCTAAGAAAACTAACTCGATTACATGATAAATCTCATCCAACCCATCACCGTCCAGCAGGCCTACGATGGAATTACTCACGCACGGCAGTGAGCATCATGAAATTGGTGATGGAGGAAGGTTGATGATGACGATGGCGACGGATTCCCCTCTGTGGAGCCCCGAACGGACTCCAGATCAGCCCTCCCGAGAGAGTTTAGGGCTTGGCGGCGGCTCCGTATCATAAAACGTGATGAATCCTTCTACCTAGTTTTTTCTCCCCGAAAGTGAATATATGGAGTCAAGGTTGAGGTCGATGGAGTGTCAGGGGCCCCATGAGGCAGGGGGCGCGCCCAGGGGGTAGGGCGCGCCCCCACCCTCATGGACAGGTGGAGGCCCCCCTGACGTGGATCTTCCTTCTAGTATTTTTTATATATTCCAAAATAATTCTCCATGGATTTTTAGGTCATTCCGAGAACTTTTATTTCTGCACAAAAATAACACCATGGCAATTCTGCTGAAAACAGCGTCAGTCCGGGTTAGTTCCATTCAAATCATGCAAGTTAGAGTCCAAAACAAGGGCAAGAGTGTTTGGAAAAGTAGATACGACGGAGACATATCAACTCCCCCAAGCTTAAACATTTGCTTGTCCTCAAGAAATTCAATTGATAAACTGAAAGTGATAAAGAACAAGTTTTACAAACTCTGTTTGCTCTTGTTGTTGTAAATATGTAAAGCCATCATTCAAGTTTTTAGCAAATATTATGAACTAACCATATTCACAATAACATTTAGGTCTCATGTTTACTCATATATCCCAGCTCAGTGCTAGCTATGGAACCTGACACTGACCGGCAACGGTGACCCACCCAGGGAAGTGCTGCCGGCAAATCACACCAAGGACCTGGTTGGGCCTACGGACACCACGGGGGTGTACCCAGCCCCTGCAGTATGACAAAGCCAACGGATTAAATATTAATTTGAAGGAACATGAAGGCAAAAGGTTAAAAAATATTAAATGCACTTACTTCAACCCTTTAGGCGCAATCAACCACCTCTGGTCAGGGGTCGCCGGCACGGGCGGGAGCTTTATATAGCCACGCTTGTAGACCTTCTTGCCCTTCTCATCCAGCTCATCGTCGCTGTAGCTATCATCAGAAAAGGTGTCCTCGCTACCATCAGTAGGGCCACTAGCCTCCGGAGTCTCGTGGGAAGAAGCCTCCGGGATCGGAGTCTTCTGGGAAGAAGACCCCGTGACCGGAGTCTTCTGGGACGAAGACTCCGAGACCGGACTCACGTGGGGCGAAGGATCGGCGACCCGAGTCAGGTGGGGCGAAGGATCAGCGACCCGAGTCTGTTGGGGCGAAGGATCGGCGACCGGAGGCTCATGGACCGGAGTCCGAGATGGGTCCACGTTAGACGGAGCAGTCCTGTGGTCGGGTGAATCAGTGATAACCCACAAGTATAGGGGATCGCAATAGTTTTCGAGGGTAGAGTATTCAACCCAAATTTATTGATTCGACACAAGGGGAGCCAAAGAATATTCTCAAGTATTAGCAGCTGAGTTGTCAATTCAACCACACCTGGAAACTTAATATCTGCAGCAAAGTGTTTAGTAGCAAAGTAATATGATAGTAGTGATAACGGTAACAAAAGGTAACAGAAGTAAAAGTAATGTTTATGGTATTTTGTAGTGATGATAGCAATAGCAATGGAAAAGTAAATAAGCAGAGAACAATATATGGAAAGCTCGTAGGCAATGGATCAGTGATAGAGAATTATGCAAGATGCGGTTCATCATGTAACAATCATAACATAGGGTGAACAGAACTAGCTCCAATTCATCAATGTAATGTAGGCATGTATTCCGAATATAGTCATACGTGCTTATGGAAAAGAACTTGCATGACATCTTTTGTCCTACCCTCCCGTGGCAGCGGGGTCCTATTGGAAACTAAGGGATATTAAGGCCTCCTTTTAATAGAGTACCAGACCAAAGCATTAACACATAGTGAATACATGAACTCCTCAAACTATGGTCATCACCGGGAGTGGTCCCGATTATTGTCACTTCGGGGTTGCTGGATCATAACACATAGTAGGTGACTATAGACTTGCAAGATAGGATCAAGAACTCTCATATATTGATGAAAACATAATAGGTTCAGATCTGAAATCATGGCACTCGGGCCCTAGTGACAAGCATTAAGCATAGCAAAGTCATAGCAACATCAATCTCAGAACATAGTGGATACTAGGGATCAAACCCTAACAAAACTAACTCGATTACATGATAAATCTCATCCAACCCATCACACCGTCCAGCAAGCCTACGATGGAATTACTCACGACGGCAGTGAGCATCATGAAATTGGTGATGGAGAAAGGTTGATGATGACGATGGCGACGGATTCCCCTCTCCGAAGCCCCGAACGGACCCCAGATCAGCCCTCCCGAGAGAGTTTAGGGCTTGGCGGCGGCTCCGTATCGTAAAACGCGATGAATCCTTCTCCATGGTTTTTTTCTCCCCGAAAGTGAATATATGGAGTCAAGGTTGAGGTCGGTGGAGCGTCAGGGGGCCCACGAGGCAGGGGGCGCGCCCAGGGGGGTAGGGCGCGCCCCCACCCTCGTGGACAGGTGGAGCCCCCCCTGACGTGGATCTTCCTTCCAGTATTTTTTATATATTCCAAAATAATTCTCCGTGGATTTTTAGGTCATTCCGAGAACTTTTATTTTTGCACAAAAATAACACCATGGCAATTCTGCTGAAAACAGCGTCAGTCCGGGTTAGTTCCATTCAAATCATGCAAGTTAGAGTCCAAAACAAGGGCAAGAGTGTTTGGAAAAGTAGATACGACGGAGACATATCAATCAGCTGAGGGTGGCGGCGAGGAAGGCGTTGCAACCTTCCTACCTCTCCCGCTGCCACATCCACCTCTACCAGCCTTCTTCGTCCTCCCCCGACCTCTCCCAGCCGTAGAAGAAGCGCCCGCCGTAGCTGTCTGCATACTGTATAGCAGCGCTCTCCGGAGGGGCTGGGCTGGAATAATGGAACCACCCCTCCCAGTAACGCTCGCAGGAGGCTCGGGGCACTGTAGACCCTTGCCCACCATCCTGTCAACACCTGCAATGACAAAAAGTAAACGAAATTAGTACACCATAAAAACTTTGGATACCTGACATGAATATAATAATATGTATATAATTTAAGTGTATCATCATCATGAACATAGTAAAAATACACCCGATCAACACAAATATATATGATGTTTTGCATAACAAAATCGAAAAATATACGACCCAACTCATAATTCACAATTCACAAATATGTGACCCCGTCGGGGTCGGGTCGGGGTGTGGTTGTGGTGTCAGGGTGTCGGGGTCAATCGGGGTGTCAGGGTGTCGGGTGTCGGGGTCGGGGTGTGCTGTCAGGGTGTCGGGGTGTGGTGTCAGGGTGTCGGGGTCAATCGGGGTGTCAGGGTGTCGGGTGTCGGGGTCGGGGTGTGCTGTCAGGGTGTCGGGGTGTGGTGTCAGGGTGTCGGGGGTTGGGGTGTCGGTGGTCGGGGTGTCAGGCGTCGGGGTGTCGGTGGTCGGGGTCGGGGTGTGGTGTCAGGGTGTCGGGGTGTCGGGGTCGGGGTGTCGTATCGGGCGGCCGGCTACAGCGGACGGGGTTGGCGGCGGCGGCGCGGATCGGGGATGGCGACACAGGGGAGGGGCGGGCCGACATGGAAGGGGCGGCGGGGGCGCAGTGGAGGTCGAGGTGGCGCAGGGGAGGGGTGCGGGGCGGCAGGGTGGCTGGCTATGGCGGACGGCAAAGAGGTGGGGCCGTTGGGTCGTTACGATTTAGACCTCCACTAGACCCCACCCACCTCTTTGCCGTCCGCGAACTGACGGCAAAGAACTAGCTCATGGCGAAGGATCTCTTCGCCGTACACTGTCTCTTTGCCATCCGCTTCCTCAAAGCGGACGACAAAGGACCTCTTTGTCGTCAGCTGGCAGACTGCAAAGAGGCGGCAGACGACAAAATGCCAGATTCTAGTAGTGCACATACTTGCTATGGTCAATGATTTACACGTAATCTTTGGAAAGTGTCCTGGCGGACTATCTGTTCCGAATGACGTTGAGGGACGCGCACCCATGTGGAAGAAGAAATCTATATTTTGGGACCTACCCTACTGGAAAGAGTTAGAGGTCCGCTCTTCAATCGACGTGATGCACGTGACGAAGAACCTTTGCGTGAACCTGCTAGGCTTCTTGGGCGTGTATGGGAAGACAAAAGATACACCGGAGGCACGAGAGGACCTGCAAAGTTTGCATGAAAAAGACGGCATGCCTCCAAAGCAGTATGAAGGTCCTGCCAGCTACGCTCTAACCAAAGAAGAGAAGGAAATCTTCTTTGAATGCCTGCTCAGTATGAAGGTCCCGTCTGGCTTCTCATCGAATATAAAGGGAACAATAAATATGGCCGAGAAAAAGTTTCAGAACCTAAAGTCTCATGACTGCTGATACGTCCATTTTGCATCATGCTTTTATATCAATATTTATTGCATTATGAGCTGTTATTACACATTATGTCACAATACTTATGCATATTCTCTCTTATTTTACAAGGTTTACATAAAGAGGGAGAATGCCGGCAGCTGGGATTCTGGGCTGGAAAAGGAGCAAATATTAGAGACCTATTCTGCACAGCTCCAAAAGTCCTGAAACTTCATGGAAGATGTTTTCCAAATATATAAAAAATACTCAGTGGAAGAAACTCACCAGGGGGCCACACCCTACCCACGAGGGTGGGGGGCATGCCCTACCCCCCGGGCGCGCCCCTACCTCGTGGGCCCCCTGGTGGCCCTCCGGTGGCCATCTTCTGCTATATGGAGTCTTCCGATGGGAAAAAATCATAAGCCATCTTCTCGGACGAAATTCCGCCGCCATGAGGTGGAACCTTGGCGGAACCAATCTAGGGCTCTGGCGGAGCTGTTTTTCCAGGGAAACCTCCCTCCCGGAGGGGGAAATCATCGCCTTTGTCATCACCAACGCTCCTCTCATCGGGAGAGGGCAATCTCCATCAACATCTTCATCATCACCATCTCATCTCAAAACCCAAGTTCATCTCTTGTATCCAATTCTTGTCTCCAAGTCCAGGATTGGTGCTAGTAGGTTGCTAGTAGTGTTAATTACTCCTTGTAGTTGATGCTAGTTGGTTTAATTGGTGGAAGATCATATGTTCAGATCCTATATGCATATTAATACCCCTCTGATTATGAACATGTTTATGCTTTGTGAGTAGTTACTTTTGTTCCTGAGGACATGGGAGAAGTCTTGCTATTAGTAGTCACGTGAATTTGGTATTCTTTCGATATTTTGATGAGATGTATGTTGTCTCTCCTCTAGTAGTGTTATGTGAATGTCGACTATATGACACTTCACCATTATTTGGGCCTATAGGAAGGCATTGGGAAGTAATAAGTAGATGATGGGTTGCCAGAGTGACAGAAGCTTAAACCCTAGTTTATGCGTTGCTTCGTAAGGGGCTGATTTCGATCCATATGTTTCATGCTATGGTTAGGTTTACCTTAATACTTTTGTTGTAGTTATGGATGCTTGCAATAGAGGTTAATCATTAGTGGGATGCTTGTCCAAGTAAGGGCAGCATCCAAGCACCGGTCCACCCACATACCAAATTAGCAAAGTACCGAACGCGAATCATATGAACGTGATGAAAACTAGCTTGACGATATTCCCATGTGTCCTCGGGAGCGCTTTACATCATATAAGAGTTTGTCCAGGCTTGTCCTTTGCTACAAAAAGGATTGGGCCGAATTGCTGCACCTTATTGACTTTTGTTACTTGTTGCTCGTTACAAATTATCTTATTACAAAACTATCTGTTACCACTTATTTCAGTACTTGCAGAGAATACCTTGCTGGAAACCGCTTATCATTTCCTTCTGCTCCTCGTTGGGTTCGACACTCTTACTTATCGAAAGGACTACGATAGATCCCCTATACTTGTGGGTCATCAAGACTCTTTTCTGGCGCCGTTGCCGGGGAGTGAAGCGCCTTTGGTAGGTGGAATTTGGTAAGGAAAAATTTATATAGTGTGCTGAAATTTACTGTCACTTGTTACTATGGAAAGTAATCCTCTGAGGGGCTTGTTCGGGGTATCTTCACCCCAACCAGTAGAGCAAAGAGTTGCTCCTCAACTTACTGAACCTACTGAAAATGAAAATGAAAATGCTTGCTTTGAAGTTCCTGCAGGTATGATAGAAAAACTGCTAGCTAATCCTTTTTAGGAGATGGAACAAAACATCCTGATGAACATCTGATATATGTGGATGAAGTTTGTGGATTATTTAAGCTTGTAGGTGTACCCGGAGATGTTGTTAAGAAGAAGGTCTTCCCTTTATCTTTGAGGGGAGATGCATCGACATGGTATAGGCTATGTGATGATATGAGGTCTTGGAATTACAAACGATTGAAATTGGAATTTCATCAGAAGTTTTATCCTATGCATCTTGTTCATCGTGATCGCAATTATATATATAACTTTTGGCCTCGCGAAGGAGAAAGCATCGCTCAAGCTTGGGGGAGGCTTAAATCAATGTTATATTCATGCCCAATCATGAGCTCTCAAGAGAAATTATTATTCAAAATTTTTATGCTCGGCTTTCTGGTAACAATCGCACCATGCTTGATACTTCTTGTGCTGGCTCTTTTATGATGAAGACTATTGAATTCAAATGGGATTTATTGGAAAGAATTAAACGCAACTCTGAAGATTGGGACCTTGACAATGGTAAGGAGTCAGGTATGACACTTAGTTTTGATTGTGTTAAATCTTTTATGGATACCGATATTTTTTGTAAATTTAGCACTAAATATGGACTTGACTCTGAGATAGTAGCTTCTTTCTGTGAATCTTTTGCTACCTATGTTGATCTCCCCAAGGAGAAGTGGTTTAAATATCATCCTCCCACAGAAGTAAAAGTAGCCGCACCTATTAAAGTTGAAGAAAAGACTATCACTTATAATGATCCTATTGTTCCTACTTCTTATGTTGAGAAACCACCTTTCCCTGTTAGGATAAAGGATCATGCTAAAGCTTCAACTGTAGTTCGTAAAAGCAATATTAAAACATATACCCCTCCTGAGCAAGTTAAAGTTGAACCTAATATTACTATTGTTAAAGATCTATTGTCTGATAATATAGATGGGCATGTTATTTATTTCTATAATGAAACTGCTAGAATTGCTAAACCCCGTGATAAAGATAAACCTAGACCTGTGGTAGGCATGCCTGTTATTTCTGTTAAAATAGGAGATCATTGTTATCATGGCTTATGTGATATGGGTGCTAGTGCTAGTGCAATGCCTTATTCCTTATACCAAGAACTTATGCATGATATTGCACCTGCTGAGATGGAGGATATTGATGTCACAATTAAACTTGCCAATAGAGATACTATTTCACCAATGGGAATTATTAGAGATGTTGAAGTCTTGTGTGGGAAAACTAAATATCCTGCTGATTTTCTTGTTCTTGGTTCCCCACAAGATAGCTTTTGTCCCATTATATTTGGTAGACCCTTCTTGAACACTGTTAATGCTACCATAGATTGCAAAAGAGATGTTGTTACTATCGGTTTAGATGATATGGCTCATGAATTTAATTTTTCTAAATTTAGTAGACAACACCGTGAAGAAGAATTACCTAATAAGGATGAAATTATTGGTCTTGCTTCTATTGCCGTACCTCCTAGTGATCCTTTAGAACAATATCTGCTAGACCATGAAAATGACATGTTTATGAATGAAAGAAGGGAATTAGATGAAGTATTCTTTAAACAGGAACCTATTCTGAAAAAAAATTACATGTTGAAATCCTAGGGGATCCTCCTCCACCCAAGGGTGATCCCGTGTTTGAGCTTAAACCGTTACCTGATACTCTTAAATATGCTTATCTTGATGAGAAAAAGATATATCCTGTTATTATTAGTGCTAACCTTTTAGAGCATGAGGAAGAGAGATTATTGAAAACTCTGAAGAAGCACCGCGCTGCTATTGGGTATACTCTTGATGATCTTAAGGGCATTAGTCCCACTCTATGTCAACATAAAATTAATTTGGAAGAAGATGCTAAACCAGTTCGTGATCATCAACGCCGGCTGAATCCTAAAATGAAAGAAGTGGTAAGAAAGGAGATACTAAAGCTCCTTGAGGCAGGTATAATTTATCTTGTTGCTGATAGTCAGTGGGTAAGCCCTGTCCATTGTGTCCCTAAGAAGGGAGGTATTACTGTTGTTCCTAATGATAAAGATGAATTGATTCCTCAAAGAATTATTATAGGTTATAGGATGGTAATTGATTTCCGCAAATTAAATAAGGCTACTAAAAAGATCATTACCCCTTACCTTTTATCGATCAAATTCTAGAAAGATTGTCCAAACATACACATTTTTGCTTTCTAGATGGTTATTCTGGTTTCTCTCAAATACCTGTGTCAGCCAAAGATCAATCAAAGACTACTTTTACATGCCCTTTTGGTACTTTTGCTTATAGACGTATGCCTTTTGGTTTATGTAATGCACCTGCTACCTTTCAAAGATGCATGATGGCTATATTCTCTGACTTTTGTGAAAAGATTTGTGAGGTTTTCATGGACGACTTTTCCGTCTATGGATCTTGTTTTGATGATTGCTTGAGCAACCTTGATCGAGTTTTGCAGAGATGTGAAGAAACTAATCTTGTCTTGAATTGGGAAAAGTGCCACTTTATGGTTAATGAAGGTATTATCTTGGGGCATAAAGTTTCTGAAAGAGGTATCGAAGTTGATAAAGCCAAGGTTGATGCTATTGAAAAGATGCCATGTCCCAAGGACATCAAAGGTATAAGAAGTTTCCTTGGTCATGCCGGTTTTTATAGGAGGTTCACTAAGGACTTCTCAAAAATCTCTCGGCCTCTGACTAATTTATTACAAAAAGATATACCATTTGTTTTTGATGATGATTGTGTAGAAGCATTTGAAATACTTAAGAAAGCATTGATCTCTGCACCTATTGTTCAGCCACCTGATTGGAATTTACCCTTTGAAATTATGTGTGATGCTAGTGATTATGCTGTAGGTGCTGTCCTAGGACAAAGAGTTGATAAGAAATTAAATGTTATTCAATATGCTAGTAAAACCCTAGACAATGTTCAAAGAAATTATGCTACTACTGAAAAAGAATTCTCAGCAGTTGTATTTGCTTGTGATAAGTTTAGATCTTATATTGTTGATTCTAAAGTGACTATTCACACTGATCATGCTGCTATTAAATATCTCATGGAAAAGAAAGATGCCAAACCTAGACTTATTAGATGGGTTCTCTTGCTACAAGAATTTGATTTGCATATTGTTGATAGAAAAGGAGCTGAGAACCCCGTTGCAGACAACTTGTCTAGGTTAGAAAATGTGCTTGATGACCCACTACCTATTGATGTTATCTTTCCCGATGAGCAATTAAATGTCATAAATGCTTCTCATACTGCTCCATGGCATGCTGATTATGCTAATTACATTGTTGCTAAGTTTATACCACCTAGTTTCACATACCAGCAAAAGAAAAAGTTCTTCTATGATTTGAGGCATTACTTTTGGGATGACCCACATCTTTATAAAGAAGGAGTGGATGGTGTTATTAGAAATTGTGTACCTGAGCATGAACAGGAACAGATCCTACGCAAGTGTCACTCCGAAGCTTATGGAGGACACCATGCTGGAGATAGAACTGCACATAAGGTACTGCAATCTGGTTTTTATTGGACTACTCTCTTCAAGGATGCCCACAAGTTTGTCTTATTTTGCGATGAATGTCAAAGAATTGGTAATATTAGTAGACGTCAAGAAATGCCTATGAATTATTCACTTGTTATTGAACCATTTGATGTTTGGGGCTTTGACTATATGGGACCCTTTCCTTCCTCTAATGGATATACACATATTTTAGTTGCTGTTGATTACGTTACTAAGTGGGTAGAAGCTATTCCAACTAATAGTGCTGATCATAAAACTTCTATTAAAATGCTTAAAGAAGTTATTTTTCCAAGATTTGGAGTCCCTAGATATTTAATGACTGATGGTGGTTCACATTTTATTCACGGTGCTTTCCGTAAAATGCTTGCTAAATATGATGTTAATCATAGAATTGCATCTCCTTATCACCCTCACTCTAGTGGTTAAGTAGAATTGAGTAATAGAGAAATCAAATTAATTTTGCAAAAGACTGTTAATAGGTCTAGAAAGAATTGGTCCAAGAAACTTGATGATGCATTATGGGCCTATAGAACTGCATATAAAAATCATATGGGTATGTCTCCGTATAAAATGGTCTATGGAAAAGCATGCCACTTACCTCTCGAACTAGAACACAAGGCTTATTGGGCTATTAAAGAACTTAATTATGATTTTAAACTTGCCGGTGAGAAGAGGTTATTTGATATTAGCTCACTTGATGAATGGGGAACCCAAGCCTACGAAAATGCCAAGTTGTTTAAAGAAAAAGTTAAAAGATGGCATGACAAAAGGATACAAAAGCGTGAGTTTAATGTAGGTGAGTATGTATTGCTATACAACTCTCGTTTATGATTTTTTGCAGGAAAGCTTCTCTCTAAATGGGAAGGTCCTTACGTTATCGAGGAGGTCTACCGTTCTGGTGCCATAAAAATCAACAACTTCGAAGGCACAAATCCGAAGGTGGTGAACAGTCAAAGAATCAAACACTATATCTCAGGTAATCCCATAAATGTTGAAACCAATGTTATTGAAACCGTAACCCCGGAGGAATACATAAGGGACACTTTCCGGAACGTTTCAGGCTCCGAAAAGGAATAGGTATGTGGTACGGTAAGTAAACCGACTCCAAAACAGTTTTTAAGGCAATATTTCTCCGTTTTCGAATATTTAGAAAAATAGAAAAATAAGCAGTAGTCCGGGAAGGACACGAGGGCTCCATGAGGGTGGAGGGCACGCCCTACCCTACTGGGCGCGCCCCCTACCTCGTGGGCACCTCGTGTGCTCTCGGACTCCGTTTTCGTACACGACACGTATTTTGGTCGGTAAAAATTAATTATATAATCTCCCGGGGGTTTTGACTCCCGTATCACGCAAAAATCTCTTGTCTTTGTTTCGAGTTGTTTTTCTGACAGATCTAGATTATCATGACGTCTCCAAGTGCTCCCAAGGACAAGTTCTTTGAGAAGGTCATCAACCCTTACCTCGCGGAGGTGCAGCGACACCCTCAAACCATTGAGATGCATGATGGGTTGCTGCACATCCGTGATGCTGAGGGACCGAAGGGGACGGGAAGCGTGGAGACGAGGCTCGAAGCAATGGAGCAACAAGTTTTCAAGTGTTAGGGGATGGTGGAGCGTGGACTCAACTCCAACCACATGATGATCGCAGAATTCACCAACAAACACAAGATGGATGCCGACAACATCGGGGAGACCATCTTCAAGCTTCACGAGAAATTGAGCACCTTCAAGCTCAAATTTATGACCTGCAAAACCAAAACTGTGAGTATGAATATAGATTCAAAAGGATGAGTTTGGCTGCAGATTTGAGGATCCCGGAGACTCGGTCATCTTTCTATGATGGTGAGCCTATGCCTTGGAAGAAGGACGACAAGCCTACGCCATCAACAGAATCACCACCGTCTCCACCAACAAAGAAGAATTGAGTATCTGGTATGGGCACTCCACTTGGCAACTGCCAAGCTTGGGGGAGTGCCTCGGTATCATATCACCATCACTTTATCTTTACCGTTTTTCTTAGTTCGATCCTTTTGATAATATCTTGATCTAGTAGAATAAAATTTCTTAGTATGATCCAGTCATGAGTTTTGCTTTATTATCCTTCTATGTAATCGAGTCCGTGAGCTATATAATAAAGAATAGTGTTGAGTCAAGGGCTTGATTATTTTGCCATGATCCTAAGTGAATAAAAGAAAAGAGAAATAAATAAAAAGAAACAAAGAGATCATATGAATCTTATGGAGAGTAATGAGCTCACATGGAAAGAGTATGATGAATAAAAGTTGTTGAGGGTTGATAAACACAGTTTTGGTCATCGTTGCAATTAATAGGAAGTAATAAAGAAAGAGAGGTCTTCACATATAAATATACTATCTTGGACATCTTTTATGATTGCGAGCACTCATTAAAATATGACATGCTAAAGAGTTGACATTGGACAAGGAAGACAACGTAATGGGTTATGTTTTCTTACATCTGAAATAAATTATATTGTCTTGGATCTTACAACATGAAGAGCTTGCCTTTCCCCCTCATGCTAGCCAAATTCATTGCACCAAGTAGAGATACTACTTGTGCTTCCAAATACCCTTAAACTAGTCTTGCCATAAGAGTCCACCATATCTACCTATGGATTGAATAAGATCCTTCAAGTAAGTTGTCATCGGTGCAAAGCAATACAAATTGCTCTTTAAATATGTATGATTGATTGGTGTGGAGGAAATAAGCTTTATATGATCGTGTGATATGGAAGTAATAAAAGCAACAGACTGCATAATAAAGGTCCATATCACAAGTGGCAATATAAAGTGACGTTCTTTCGCATTAAGATTTTATGCATCCAACCATAAAAGTTCATGACAACCTCTGCTTCCCTCTACGAAGGGCCTATCTTTTACTTTATCTCCTACATTGCATAAGAGTCGTGGTGATTTTCACCCTTCCTTTTTACACCTTATCCTTTGGCAAGCACAATATGTTGGAAAGATCCTGGTATATATGGCTAATTGGATGTGATTTTTCATGAACTATTACTGTTGACATTACCCTTGAGGTAAAACATTGGGAGGAAAAATTATAAGCCCCTATCTTTCTGTGTGTCCGATTAAAAATCCATACCCATAAGTATTGCGTGAGTGTCAGCAATTGTGAAATATTATATGATAGTTGAGTATGTGGACTTGCTGAAAAGCTCTTATACATTGACTCTTTCCTATGTTATGATAAATTGCAATTGCTTCAATGACTGAGATTGTAGTTTGTTAGTTTTCAATGAAGTTTACGATTCATACTTGATATTGTGATTGAATTATTACTCTAGCATTAGAGATTATACTCCCTCCGGTCCTTTTTACTCTGCATATTATAATTCTTTGAAGTCAAACTTCACAAAGTTTGACCGTATTTATATGAAAAAATATCAACATATGCCATGCTAAAGTTATACAATATGAAACTTTAAGTCATGACACATCTATTGATATTGATTTCAGATTGTGAATGTTGGTACTTTTTTCTATAAAGTTGGTCAAACTTTACGAGGCTTGACTTTAGTCAAATCTTATATGCGAACTAAAAAGGACCGGAGGGAGTATGACAAACAATTATATGAGTTGCTGTTCTAAGAATGATCATGATGCCCTCATGTCCGTATTTTTTTATCGACACCTCTATCTCTAAACATGTGGACATATTTTTCGATTTCGGCTTTTCGCTTGAGGACAAGCGAGGTCTAAGCTTGGGGGAGTTGATACGTCCATTTTGCATCATGCTTTTATATCAATATTTATTGCATTATGGGCTGTTATTACACATTATGTCACAATACTTATGCCTATTCTCTCTTATTTTACAAGGTTTACATAAAGAGGGAGAATGCCGGCAGCTGGGATTCTGGGCTGGAAAAGGAGCAAATATTAGAGGCCTATTCTGCACAGCTCCAAAAGTCCCGAAACTTCACGGAAGATGTTTTCCAAATATATAAAAAATACTCAGCGGAAGAAACTCACCAGGGGGCACACCCTGCCCACGAGGGTGGGGGCACGCCCTACCCCCTGGGCACGCCCCCTACCTTGTGGGCCCCCTGGTGGCCCTCCGGTGGCCATCTTCTGCTATATGGAGTCTTTCGATGGGAAAAAATCATAAGCCATCTTCTCGGACGAAACTCCGCCGCCACGAGGCGGAACCTTGGCGGAACCAATCTAGGGCTCCGGCAGAGCTGTTCTGCCGGGGAAACTTCCCTCCCGGAGGGGGAAATCATCGCCATCGTCATCACCAACGCTCCTCTCATCGGGAGATGGCAATCTCCATCAACATCTTCATCAGCACCATCTCATCTCAAAACCCTAGTTCATCTCTTGTATCCAATTCTTGTTTCCAAGTCCGGGATTGCTGCTAGTAGGTTGCTAGTAGTGTTAATTACTCCTTGTAGTTGATGCTAGTTGGTTTAATTGGTGGAAGATCATATGTTCAGATCCTATATGCATATTAATACCCCTCTGATTATGAACATGTTTATGCTTTGTGAGTAGTTACTTTTGTTCCTGAGGACATGGGAGAAGTCTTGCTATTAGTAGTCATGTGAATTTGGTATTCGTTCGATATTTTGATGGGATGTATGTTGTCTCTCCTCTAGTGGTGTTATGTGAACGCCGACTACATGACACTTCACCATTCTTTGGGCCTATAGGAAGGCATTGGGAAGTAATAAGTAGATGATGGGTTGCCAGAGTGACAGAAGCTTAAACCCTAGTTTATGCGTTGCTTCATAAGGGGCTGATTTCGATCCATATGTTTCATGCTATGGTTAGGTTTACCTTAATACTTTTGTTGTAGTTACGGATGCTTGCAATAGAGGTTAATCGTAAGTGGGATGCTTGTCCAAGTAAGGGCAGCACCCAAGCACCGGTCCACCCACATACCAAATTGGCAAAGTACCGAACGCGAATCATATGAACGTGATGAAAACTAGCTTGACGATATTCCCATGTGTCCTCGGGAGCGCTTTACATCATATAAGAGTTTGTCCAGGCTTGTCCTTTGCTACAAAAAGGATTGGGCCACATTGCTGCACCTTATTTACTTTTGTTACTTGTTGCTCATTACAAATTATCTTATTACAAAACTATTTGTTACCACTTATTACAGTACTTGCAGAGAATACCTTGCTGGAAACCGCTTATCATTTCCTTCTGCTCCTTGTTGGGTTCGACACTCTTACTTATCGAAAGGACTACGATAGATCCCCTATACTTGTGGGTCATCAACTGCCACGTGATTATGACGCAACTGCTTCCGGTTGCATTGAGGGGGCTTCTACCGGATAATGTCCGATTAGCCATTGTGAAGCTATGTGCATTCCTCAATGCAATCTCTTAGAAGGTGATCGATCCAGAAATTATACCAAGGCTAAGGAGTGATGTGGCGTAATGTCTTGTCAGTTTCGAGCTGGTGTTCCCACCATCCTTCTTCAATATCATGACACACATCCTAGTTCATCTAGTTGACGAGATTGTCGTTCTGGGTCCCGTATTTCTACAAAATATGTTCCTCTTTGAGAGGTTCATGGGAGTTCTAAAGAAATATGCCCGTAACCGCGCTAGGCCAGAAGGAAGTATCTCCATGGGCCATCAAACAGAGGATGTCATTGGGTTTTGTGTTGACTTCATTCCTGGCCTTAAGAAGATTGGTCTCCCTAAATCGTGGTATGAGGGGAGACTGACTGGAAAAGGCACAACTAGGAGGGGACTTAATAATATGCAGGGACGGGCATTCTTGGTCTCAAGCACACTACACAGTTCTACAGAACTCTACCTTGGTGACCCCGTATGTCGATGAACACAAGAACAGTCTGTGCTCCAAACACCCGGAGCAGTCTGCCGACTGGATTACATGTGAACACATCAGGACTTTCGGCAGTTGGTTGGAAACACGTCTCAGAGGTGACAACACTGTTTTCTGATGAGCTGTACTCGTTGTCCAGGGGACCATCTTCGACTGTATTAACTTACAAAGGATACGAGATAAATGGGAATACATTTTACATGATCGCCCCAGATCAAAAGAGCACCAACCAAAACAGCGGTGTCCTCTTTGATGCAACAACCAAGAGGGGAAATGACACATATTATGGTTACATAGTGGACATATGGGAACTTGACTACGGACATGATTTTAAGGTCCCTTTGTTTAAGTGCAAATGTGTCAATCTATCAGGAGGCGGGGTACAGGTAGACCCACAGTACGGAATGACAACAGTGGATCTGAACAATCTTGGGTACACAGACGAACCATTCGTCCTAGCCAATGATGTGGCACATGTTTTCTATGTGAAGGACATGTCTACCAAACCGAGAAAAAGAAAAGATAAGGAAGCGAACACATCATACGATGAGCCAAAGCGCCACATAGTTCTTTCAGGAAAAAGAGACATCATGGGAGTGGAGGGCAAGACAGACATGTCCAAAGATTATGAAAAGTTTCATGAAATTCCTCCTTTCAAAGTCAAGGCTGACCCAAGCACCCTGTTAAACGATGAAGATTATCCATGGTTACGGCGCAATAAGCAAAGGACACAAGCGAAGAAAAAGTGAAGACTTTTCTCTCCACAACTATTATGATGATGCCTTTGATCTAGAATATCTATGTAACAGACGAGTTTCCATATGAAACCCTAATACTTCAAAAGAGATTGTCCGTTTTGTACACGAAGTGCATCCAGTTTTTGCCGTAACCCTCAAAACATTTTAGCACATGCTATGTGGGTGAAATGATGATACCATGCCAACTTTCAACTTTTTCAGAGTTCATTTGTAGTGCTTTTCATTTTCAGGGTCATATAGCTCAAAAAAATCAGTAAATGCATGAGAAATAACAAATGAAGTCAGAAAGGTTGAAAATTGATGATGTGTTGAATGGTGCATTTTGAACACACAAAAAGTCTAGAGTTCATAAAATGAAATCCCTTTGTAACACATGAGCTTTTGTCCAAAACCCTAATACTTCGAAAGAGATTGTCCGTTTTGTACGTGAAGTGGATCTAGTTTTTTCCGTAACCCTCTCAACTTTTTAGCACATGCTATGTGGGTGAAATGATGATACCATGCCAACTTTCAACTTTTTCAAAGTTTATTTGTAGTGCTTTTAATTTTCAGGGTCATATAGCTCAAAAAAAAATCAGTAAATGCATGAAAAATAACAAATCAAGTCAAAAAGGGTTGAAAATTGATGATATGGCTTTGAATGGTGCATTTTGAACACACAAAAAGTCTGGATTTCAAATAAGTTCAAAAAAATGAAATCCCTTTGTAACAGATGAGCTTTCGTTCGAAACCCTAATACTTTGAAAGAGATTATCCATTTTGTACATGAAGTGCATCTAGTTTTTGCTGTAACCCTCTCAACTTTTTAGCACATGCTATGTGGGTGAAATGATGATACCATGCCAATTTTCAACCTCTTCAGAGTTCATCTGAAGTTCTTTTCAATTTCAGGGTCATTTAGCTCAAAGTGTGAACTAATATGAAAAAGAATGATCTGGAAATTTTTTAAGAAACTCCAATAGCAAAAATAATAAACTAAAAGAATGAACTAGAAAACTTTAATGAAACTCTAATAGAAAAACAATGAACTAGAAAACTTTCATGAAACTCTAATAGCAAAAGGAATCAACTAAAAAGTTTTATAAACCTCTAGTATTATTGAAACTAAAATTATATAAATTTATGCAACTAAAATTATCAAAGTATTTTCTGTTCAAAAAATTATAAGCAAAAATAAAATAAAATAAATAAGTAGAAACAAAATAAACTTTAATAAATAAGTAGAAACGAAATAAACTTTAATAAATAAGTAGAAACAAAATAAAATAAACTTTAATAAAATAAATAAGTAGAGACATAATAAATTTTAATAAAGAAAAATAAATAAACTTTAATGAAATAAATAAAAATAGCAACAGTAAGTATTTTGTTGTAAGTAGAAACAAAATAAAATAAATAAAGCAACAAAGAAAACAAAAAAGGTGCCACCTACTGGGCCACCATGGCCTGAATACGACTAGAAACCCAAACATGGGCCAGGATTCAGGCCCGCAATAGGCCCAGTAGGCCCACAGGCACACAATGACAGGTTAGGCACGAAAGCCTGCAGTTGAGAGGAGCTCGAGAGGGTGGGCACAAGAGCGCTTATAAACCACTCTCGATCTCTCTCAGCTAGCGAGGTGGGACTAATCTTTTGACGCGAGCATCACAAAGCCTTTGGTCCCGGTTGGTGGCACCAATCGGGACTAAAGGGGTGCATTGGTCCCGGTTCGTGGCACCAACCGGGACCAACGATACCCTTTAGTCCCGGTTGGTGCCACCAACCGGGACTAATATAAGCAAGACTTGTGAAAATTTTCAGTTTCATCGCAGTCCCAACGCAGCCCGCTCCTCGTCGTTGTCGCCTCCCCCGTCGCCGCGCCCTGCCCCTTCGCCGCCCGCACCATCACCGCCCCGCGCCGCCCCGACGTCGTCACCGCGCGCCACCCCGCGCCGTCACCTCCACACGCCGCCCTGACGCCGTCGCTGCCCCGCGTCGCCCCGAGGCCATCAACTCCCCGCGCCGCCCTAACGTTGTCGCCGCCCCGCGCCACCTCTACCCCAACGCCGTCGCCGTGCCGCCACGCGCTACGGTCCGACGGCCTTTCTATGATGTGTTGTTGTTCATATGTGATGATCATATGATGTTTTTTTATATGATGTTTTTTTCATATATGTATTAATTTTTTATTTAAGTTGTTAATTAGTAGATATCGATTTTAGGTTAGTGTAAAGTAAAATAAGGACAAGGAAGAAAAGAGGAAGAAGGAAGAAGGAAGAAGAAGAAGAAAAAGAAGGAGAGGAAAAAGGGAAATAAGAAGAGGAAGAAGGAGAATAAGAAAGGAGAAGAAGAGGAGAGGAAGAAGAGAGGAAGAAGAGGAGAAATAAATAAGAAGAGGAAAAAAGAATAAAAAAAGAGGAGAAGAAGAAAGGAATAAAGGAGCCCCTCTTCTTTTTTTCTTCGATATTCTCCTCTATTCCTTTCTTCTTCTCCTCTTTTTTCTTCCTCGATCTTTTTCCTCTTCTTACAAGGGGGGGGGGGTCGATATACCCCCTCCCCGATAACTTCGACATGAGGGGGGGGGGTCGCCGAGGGTTCGAGGAGCGAGGGTCAAGAACTAGGGTAGAGGTTCGAGGATCACCAAGGGTTCGAGGGTCGAGAACTAGGGTAGAGGTTCGAGGGTCACCGAGGGTTCGAGGGTCGTCGAGGGGCCTAGGGTTCGAGGGTCGAGGAACGCCGAGGGGTCGAGGGTCGCCAAGGGTTCGAGAGTCGAGGGTCAAGGATCACCGAGGGGTCGAGAGGTTGCCTAGTGTCAAAGTATTGAAGAAATCCATGGCTTCATCATTAGCCAGAATTAACCGGGGCATGATGGTACGAAGTTGTGCAAAGTTGTTCTGGAACGGAGTCTCGGATAGGATAATTTGCCTTTTTGTTGGAATTTCAGCAAAGGCCTTCCAAATAGCGATATTCGGAAGGCTCTTGCTGAACATTTGTATGAAAAAGTGAATTATCCTATCTGGGACTCCGTTCCAGAACAACTTTGCAGAACTTCATACCATCATGTGCATGTTACTTTCGCCTAATGATGAAGACATGGTTTAGTTGAATCCTTTGACACTAGACAAACGTGACATGAGGGGGTCGAGGGTCAGGAAATGCTACCTCTTGAGCACTGCGTTGGATTTCCCCAAAGAGGAGAGGATGATGCAGCAAAGTAGCGTAAGTATTTCCCTCAGTTTTTGAGAACCAAGGTATCAATCCAGTAGGAGGTTGCGTGTGCGTCCCCTAGTACCTACACAAAGCAAATAACTCCTCGCAACCAACGCGATAAGGGGTTGTCAATCCCTTCACGGTCACTTACGAGAGTGAGATTTGATAGATATGATAAGATTATTTTTTGGTATTTTTATGATAAAGATGCAAAGTAAAATAAAAACAAAGGGAATACCTAAGTATTGGAAGATTAATATGATGAAGATAGACCCGGGGGCCATAGGTTTCACTAGTGCCTTCTCTCAAGAGCATAAGTATTCTATGGTGGGTGAACGAATTACTGTTGAGCAATTGACAGAATTGAGCATAGTTATGAGAATATCTAGGTATGATCATGTATATAGGCATCACGTCCGAGACAACTAGACCGACTCCTGCCTGCATCTACTACTATTACTCCACTCATCGACCGCTATCCAGCATGCATCTAGAGTATTAAGTTCATAAAGCAGAGTAATGCCTTAAGCAAGATGACATGATGTAGAGGGATAAATTCATGCAATATGATAAAAACCCCATCTTGTTATCCTCGATGGCAACAATACAATACGTGCCTTGCTGCCCCTACTGTCACTGGGAAAGGACACCGCAAGATTGAACCCAAAGCTAAGCACTTCTCCCATTGCAAGAAAGATCAATCTAGTAGGCCAAACCAAACTGATAATTCGAAGAGACTTGCAAAGATAAACAATCATACATAAAAGAATTCAGAGAAGATTCAAATATTGTTCATATATAGACTTGATCATAAACCCACAATTCATCGGTCTCAACAAACACACCGCAAAATAAGATTGCATCGAATAGATCTCCACAAGAGAGGGGGAGATCATTGTATTGAGATCCAAAAAGAGAGAAGAAGCCATCTAGCTAATAACTATGTACCCGAAGGTCTGAAGTAAACTACTCACACTTCATCGGAGAGGCTATGGTGTTGATGTAGAAGCCCTCCGTGATGGATACCCCCTCCGGCGGAGCTCTGGAACAGGCCCCAAGATGGGATCTCGTGGATACAGAAAGTTGCGACGGTGGAATTAGGGTTTTGGCTCCATATTTGATCGTTTGGGGGTACGTAGGTATATATAGGAGGAAGGAGTACATCGGTGGAGCAACAGGGGGCCCACGAGGGTGGAGGGCGCGCCTGGGGGATAGGCGCGCCCCTACCTCGTGGCCTCTTCCTTTGTTTCTTGACGTAGGGTCCAAGTCTCCTGGATCATGTTCGGCGAGAAAATCACATTCCCGAAGGTTTCATTCCGTTTGGACTCCGTTTGGTATTCCTTTTCTTCGAAACCCTAAAATAGGCAAAAAAACAACAATTCTGGGCTGGGCCTCCGATTAATAGGTTAGTCCCAAAAATAATATAAAAGTGGAAAATAAAGCCCAATAATGTCCAAAACAATAGCTAATATAGCATGGAGCAATCAAAAATTATAGATACGTTGGAGACGTATCAAGCATCCCCAAGCTTAATTCCTGCTCGTCCTCGAGTAAGTAAATGATAAAAACAAAATTTTTGATGCGGAGTGCTACTGGGCATAATGTAATTCTTCTTAATTGTGGCATTAATATTCAGATCCGAAAGACTCAAGATAAAAGTTCATATTGACATAAAAATAATAATACTTCAAGCATACTAACTAAGCAATTATGTCTTCTCAAAATAACATGGCCAAAGAAAGTTCATCCCTACAAAATCATATAGTTTAATCATGCTCCATTTTCGTCACACAAGAATACTCTCATCATGCACAACCCCGATGACAAGCTAAGCAATTGTTTCATACTTTAGCAATCTCAAACCTATAAACTTTCATGCAATATATGAGCGCGAGCCATGGACATAGCACTATGGGTGGAATAGAATATGATGATGGGGGTTATGTGGAGAAGACAAAAAGGGAGAAAGTCTCACATCAACGAGGCTAATCAATGGGCTATGGAGATGCCCATCGATTGATGTTAATGCAAGGAGTAGGGATTGCCATGCAACGGATGCACTAGAGCTATAAATGTATGAAAGCTCAACAAAAGAAACTAAGTGGGTGTGCATCCAACTTGCTTGCTCACGAAGACCTAGGGCACTTGAGGAGGCCCATTGTTGGAATATACAAGCCAAGTTCTATAATGAAAAATTCACACTAGTGTATGAAAGTGACAAAACAAAACACTCTCTATCATGAAGATTATGGTGCTACTTTGAAGCACAGGTGTGGCAAAGGATGGTAGCATTGTCCCTTCTCTCTTTTTCTCTCATTTTTTATTTGGGCCTTCTCTTTTTTATGGCCTTTCTTTATATTCCTCACTTGGGACAATTCTCTTGAAAATGATGATCATCACACTTCTATTTATTTACAACTCAATGATTACAACTCGATAGTAGAACAAAAGATGACTCTATATGAATGCCTCCGGCGGTGTACCAGGATATGCAATGAATCAAAAGAGTGACATGTATGAAAATTATGAACAGTGGCTTTGCCACAAATACTATGTCAACTACATGATCATGCTAAGCAATATGACAATGATGAATGTGTCATGATAAAGGAATGGTGGAAAGTTGCATGGCAATATATCTCGGAATGGCTATGGAAATGCCATAATAGGTAGGTATGGTGGCTGTTTTGAGGAAGATATAAGGAGGTTTATGTGTGAAAGAGCGTATCATATCACGGGGTTTGGATGCACCGGCGAAGTTTGCACCAACTCTCAATGTGACAAAGGGCAATGCACGGTACCGCAGAGGCTAGCAATGATGGAAGGGTGAGAGTGTGTATAATCCATGGACTCAAGATTAGTCATAAAGAACTCACATACTTATTGCAAAAATCTACAAGTCATCAAAAACCCAAGCACTACGCGCATGCTCCTAGGGAGGTAGATTGGTAGGAAAAGACCATCGCTCGTCCCCGACCGCCACTCATAAGGAAGACAATCAAAGTGTAACACCCACGATGCGGCTATATCTCCCACGTGTCGGAGCATGACTTAGAGGCATAACCGCATAGTAGGCATGTCGCAAGAGGGGTAATCTTTACACATCCCATGTACTGAATATGAATGGGATAAAGAGTTGGCTTACAATCGCCACTTCACACACTAACATAAATATAGCATTACAATCATCTAGATACAATCAAGGTCCGACCACGGAACCAAAATAAAGACAACCCCAAATGCATAATGTCCCCGATCACCCCAACTGGGCTCCACTACTGATCGTCTGGAAAGGAAACGTAGTATCGGCCTAAGTCCTCATCGAACTCCCACTTGAGCTCAGTCGCATCTCCTGGAACGGCATCATCGGTCCATGCATCTAGTTTTGGAAGTAAACTGTGAGTCACAGGGACTCAGCAATCTCACACTCTCACTATCAAGACTATTTAAGCTTATACATAGGGAAAAGGTATGAGGTGGAGCTGCAGCAAGCACTAGCATATATGGTGGCTAATATTACACAAAAGAGAGCGAGAAGAGAAGGCAAAGCACGTTCGGGAATCTATGATCAAGAAGTGATCCTAGAAATACTTACGTTCAAGCATAACCCGAGACTGTGTTCTCTTCTCGGACTCCGCCGAAAAGAGACCATCACGGCTACACACCCTGTTGAACCATTTTAATTAAGTTAAGTTTCAAGTTTTCTACAACCGGACATTAACAAATTCCCATCTGCCCATAACCACGGGCACGGCTTTCGAAAGTTCAAATCCCTGTAGGGGTGTCCCAACTTAGCCCATCACAAGCTCTCACGGTCAACGAAGGATATTCCTTCTCCCAGGATGGCCCGATCAGACTCGGAATCCCGGTTACAAGACATCTCGAAAATGGTAAAGCTAAACCAGCAAAGCCGCCCGAATGTGCCGACAAATCCCGATAGGAGCTGCACATATCTCATTCTCAGGGCACACCGGATGAGCCAAACATCGGGTTGGCATAGACCGTGGTTGCCCAGGGGGCGCCGGACATCGCTCAGGTTGGACCAACACTTAGAGAAGCACTGGCCCGGGGGGTTAAAATAAAGATAACCCTTGAGTCCGCGAAACCCAAGGGAAAAAGGCTAGGTGGCAAATGGTAAAACCAATGTTGAGCCTTGCTAGAGGATTTTTATTCAAGGCGAACTGTCAAGGGGTTCCCATTATAACCCAACTGTGTAAGGAACGCAAAATCAAGGAACATAACACCGGTATGATGGAAACTAGGGCGGCAAGAGTGGAACAAAACACCAGGCATAAGGCCGAGCCTTCCACCCTGTACCAAGTATATAGATGCATTAAGGTAGACAAGATATAATAGTGATATCCCAACAATAAACATGTTCCAACAAGGACCAAACTCCAATCTTCACCTGCAACTAGCAACGCTATAAGAGGGGCTGAGCAAAGCGGTAACATAGCCAAACAACGGTTTGCTAGGACAAGGTGGGTTAGAGGTTTGACATGGCAATATGGGAGGCATGATAAAGCTTGTGGTAGGTATCGTAGCATAGGCATAGCAATAGAGCAAGCAACTAGCAAGCAAAGATAGAAGTGATTTCGAGGGTATGGTCATCTTGCCTGCAAAGTTCTCCGAGTTGACGTAAGCTTGATCCTCGTAAGCGTACTCAACGGGTTCCTCGATCATGTACTCGTCTCCCGGCTCTATCCAAAGCAAGAACGCAAGCAAAGGGAACCACGATCAACCACGGTGCAATGCGCAAGCAACATGATGCAAAACATGGCATGATATGCGGGATGTGATATGCAATGCATATGCGTGCTTCGGAAAGGAAAGATTGAATCAGGCCTCAACTTGGAAAACCAAGAGTGCCGCTAGAAAGATGAGTTGATTCCGGTCGAAATCGATATAAAGATCACTGGAATCGGATGCACGGTTTGCAAATGGCAAGCAAAATAATAATGGCACTATTCTGCGATTAACAGCATGATGCCATCTAAATGCATCAAGAAAAATAAGCTACTGCACTCTAACATAGCAACAAAGCACATGGCAGTGATCCACTCAAGATTCTTAACAAAAGATGAACGATGAGCTATGGCTAATTCACACAATAGCAGGTTCAAACAAGCATGGCAAAAGTGCAAAAGATATCGGGTCCACAGACTAAGTGAAAATAACATGGCAGGATTTAACATGAGGACGCAATGTTTAGAGCAGGATAACAATATGCTACATGAACATATCATGGCAAAGCAAGGCATGGCATGAAACTACATAAAGCATATAACAAAAGTCCCTTACTGACCATAAGCCAAAAGGGATCAGAAAATACAATGGCAACCATGTGAACATAGCAAGTTTCGTTAGCAGATTTAGACTTAGCAGAAAACTGGAACATGGCAAAAACAGAGTTACGTAGGCATGTTTGCAAGCTCGATGCACTCACCACAAGGCATTGCATGACAAGCTAAACATACACCCAGCAAGAAGACATGGCATAGAAGCTAAACATGGCAAGAACAACCTCATGGCATGCATGGATCAACTACAACAACCTCAGCAAAATTGATTAACATGTAAACAATCTGCCAGGAACATTTTATAGCAAAAGTAGAGCAAGATTGAGTCATGCTAGGGTGCTCCATAATTGCAAACAAAGACATGGATGGATAGAGCATAACAATATCCCAAAATCATCCTTACTGAACATGCTCGAAAGAGGCATGGATCACTCTGTAGCAACAAGAATACATGGCATAAAAATATCATCAGGGAAATGACTTAGAAGAATTCTAAGTCCCTGAAATCAGCAACATCACGAGAGCTACTTTGCATGCTTGTGCTAGTCACCACAATGATCACAAAAATACATGACATACACCCCTGTAAAGATGGCATGGCATAGCCCAAAACACATGTAGGGCTCAAGTTCCTAGGAGGCACACATTAAACATGGCAAAAAATGACAAATGTCCATAATCTGATAAGAATCTGAAACTAACATTACGTAGCACTCTTGCAACAGCATTTAGGGCATCAAGATGAACTCAAATGAACATGGTGCAATGGAATGAAATGTAGTGCACATCCAGGCGAACAATTTGATATGCTACACGCCCAAAACGGAGTCACAGATGCAAAGATATGACAAGATGAAATATGTTAAAATTATTAGGAACTTAGGGTAGAAAAACTAGGTCAACCCTAGGGTTTGTCTCAGATCTGGATCGCGGCGGTGCGTTTCCCGAGGTTGGCCAGAACAATTCGCCGGAGTTCTTGCCGGAATCCGTGAAGGAGAGGGCCGGAGCTGGAGAAGGGGCCGGCGAGGTCGCCAGAGTTGCATGCGGTGACGAGGACGCCGAGGAGGAGCGGCTCCGACCGGCTGCGGGCGCGGCGCGGCAGGGCGGCGCCGGAGTGCGGTGGCAGACAGCGGAGGCGAGGTGGCGGCTGCGTGGGTCACCGGCGGGGAGGGAAACCGGGCGGCACGGGCGGATCGGGCCGGGAGGGCCCCGCCTGGGCCCCGGCGGGCAGGCGCGGCGATGTGGGCGCGCGGGCGGCGGCGAATCCGGCGTTGACACGTGGCGGCGGCGGCAGGATCGGACACGTCTGGCTGGTGGGCTTTTGTCCGGCGGCGGAGAGGGGGAAAGAAGCTAGGGTTAGGGTGGATTTTGCCGGAAATTTCGGAGGGGGAGCCCTATTTATACATAGAAGGATCTAGGAGGCTCCAATTTGAGCATGGTTTTTGGCCACGCGATCGTGATCGAACGACCGAGATGATGGAGGGGGTTTAGGTGGGTTTTGGGCCACTTTGGAGAGGTGTTGGGCTGCAACACACACGAGGCCTTTACGGTTCCTCGGTTAACCGTTGGAGTATCAAACGAAGTCCAAATGGCACGAAACTTGACAGGCGGTCTACCGGTAGTAAACCAAGGCCGCTTGGCAAGTCTCGGTCCAATTCGAGAACGTTTAACACCTGCACATGAAAATAGGCAAAAAGGGGACGCCGGAGGACATAGGAACGCCGGAATGCAAAACGGACAATGGGGAAAAAGCTCACATGCATGAGACGAGCACGTATGCAAATGCGATGCACGTGATGACATGATATGAGATGCATGAGAAAGACAAAAGCAACACGAAGACAAAACCCAACAACGAGGAAAAATCATAACTTAGTGCCGAAAATGGCAAGAGTTGGAATACAAATATGGCAAGTTACATATGGGGCGTTACAACACTCCAGCACTACGAAAGGATCTCGTCCCGAGATCTAGGACTGGAAAAACTCCGGATATTCGGAACGGAGGTGGTCCTCGTGTTCCCAGGTGGCTTCATGGTCGGAATGATGTGACCACTTCACTTTCAGGAATTTGATAGACTTGTTGCGAGTCTTGCGCTCAGTTTCTTCAAGAATAGCAACAGGATGCTCATGATAAGACAGGTCTTCTTGGAGATCAATCTCTTCGAAGTTGATGGTGCGGTTAGGAGTCTTGAAACACTTGTGGAGCTGAGACACGTGAAACACGTCGTGCACGTTTGCAAAGTTGGATGGAAACTCAAGTTGACAGGCGAGATCGCCTCTTTTGCCAAAGATCTTGAAAGGACCCACGTATCTAGGGCAAGCTTCCCTTTGATACCGAAGTGACGAGTACCTTTCATTGGAGAGACGCGGAGGTAGACATGGTCTCCGATCTCGAAAGCCAAGTCACGATGCTTGCTATCATAGTAACTCTTCTGACGCGATTGTGCGGCTTTGAGATTTTCACGAATGACTTTGCACATTTCTTCAGCCTCTGTGATCAAGTCATTGCCAAGAAGTTGGCGTTCACTAGTCTCTGACCAGTTAAGAGGAGTACGACACTTTCTGCCATAGAGAATCTCGAATGGGGCCTTGCCCGAACTCTCTTGGAAGCTGTTGTTGTAGGAGAACTCGGCATATGGAATACAATCTTCCCACTTCATACCGAAAGAAATGACACATGCCCTGAGCATATCTTCAAGAATTTGATTTACTCGCTCGACTTGGCCACTAGTTTGAGGATGAAAAGCTGTGCTGAAACGAATGTTGGTGCCCATGGCCTTCTGAAAGGAGTCCCAGAACTTAGAGGTAAAGATGCTTCCGCGATCTGAAGATATCAACTGCGGAATACCGTGCAAAGAGACAATCCTGGAGGTATATAGCTCTGCCAACTAAGCTGCTGTGATAGATTCTTTGATAGGAATAAAATGAGCCAGTTTAGTGAGCTTGTCGATGACAACGAAGATAGCACCATTGCCACGCTTGGACTTTGGAAAACCAGTCACGAAGTCCATCTCAATATGGTCAAACTTCCATTCTGGAATGGCAAGAGGTTGGAGGAGACCAGCTGGTCGTTGGTGTTCTGCTTTCACTCTTCTGCAGACATCACATTCATTCACGAACTGAGCAATCTCGCGCTTCATTAGAATCCACCAATATGACTGCTTGAGGTCATGGTACATCTTTGTACTTCCAGGGTGAATAGACAGGAGTGAATTGTGAGCTTCGTTCATAATGACTTTATGAAGGTCACCCTTAGGAACAACAATTCGATCCTCGAAGAATAGAGTATCCTTGTCATCAAGGCGATAGCACTTGTACTTGGGTTGGCTCTTGGCAATCCCAATCTTCACCTTCTTCACCATAGCATCAAGAAGTTGAGCCTCACGAATCTGATCTTCCAAAGTAGGAGAGACTTGGAGGTTGGCAAGGAATCCTTGAGGAACAACTTGGAGATTAAGTTTGTGGAAAGCTTCACAAAGCTCTGGTTGATAGGGCTTGAAAATCAAACTGTTGCAGTAAGCCTTCCTGCTCAAAGCGTCAGCAATGACATTGGCCTTGCCTGGAGTGTATTCAATACTCTGATTATACTCTTGAATCATTTCGACCCAATGAGTCCGCCTGAGGTTGAGGTTAGGCTAAGTGAAGATATACTTGAGACTCTTATGATCAGTGAAGATGTCCACTTTCCTTCCCAACAAGAGATGTCTCCATGTTAAAAGAGCATGGACAACTGCCGCCAGCTCGAGGTCATGAGTGGGGTAGTTCTTTTCATTGGGCTTCAACTGGTGACAGGTATAGGCCACAACTGTCTTCATTTGCATTAGTACTGCACCATGACCTTGAAGGGAAGCATCACAGAAAACCTCAAACAGTTTGGATTCATCAGGAGGAGTCAAAATTGGAGCTGTGACTAACTTCTCTTTAAGGGTGTTGAAAGCGATGTCACATTTAGGCGTCGAGACATACTTCACATGCTTCTGGAGGAGGTTGGAAACAGGCTTCGCGATTTTCGAGAAGTTCTCAACGAACCTTCGACAATAGCTTGTGAGCCCAAGGAAGCTGCGGAGTTGCTTCACATTCTGAGGCGGTTCCCAATTCACAATTGCAGACACCTTCTCAGGATTAACAACTATGCCCTTGGCGGAGATGATATGTCCAAGGTAGAGAACCTCATCGAGCCAGAACTCGCACTTTGAAAACTTCGCATAGAACTGATGTTCTCTGAGTTTGTCCAGCACCAATCTCAAGTGCTTGGCATGATCCTCCTTGTTTTTGGAAAAAAACAAAATGTCATCGAGATAGACCAAGACGAAGTCATTTGTGTAGGGGTTGAAGATGAAGTTCATCATGCGAGAGAATGTTGGAGGAGCATTGACAAGGCCGAAAGACATGACGGTGTATTCATATGAACCATAGCTTGTTCTGAATGCTGTCTTGGGGATATCTTGTTCATGAATGCGAATCTGATGATAGCCCATATGGAGGTCAAGCTTGGAGAATACTTGAGCACCTTTGAGTTGTTCAAAAAGCTCATTGATGTTGGGAAGTGGGTACTTGTTCTTTATGGTCTTATTGTTCAATGGACGATAGTCGACACAAAGTCGGTCCGTTCCATCCTTCTTCTTGACGAAAATAACACCACAACCCCATGGAGAAGAACTTGGTCGGATGAGACCCATACGCTCTTGAATATCAAGTTGTTTCTTCAGCTCCTTCAACTCTTCAGGTCCAAGCTTGTAAGGACGTTTGCAAACAGGTTCCGTGCCAGGTTCAAGATCGATGACGAATTCAACTGGCCGGTGAGGAGGCATTCCTGGAAGCTCTTTTGGAAAGACGTCTTGATATTCACAAACGACTGGAATATGAGAGATGGCATCCAACTCGCCCTTCTCATTGAGAGAAAACAGTCGGATGGTATCGTCACGAGCAGCAAAGACAATCACATCCTCAGACGAGTGTGTCAATTGAATCTGCCTGGCAGCACAATCAAGCTGAGCCTTGTGCTTAGAAAGCCAGTCCATTCCGAGAATAAGATCAATATCCGAGTTACCAAGAACAATTGGAGAAGACAGAAACTTATAGTCGCCCAACGTGATAGAAACATCCGGAACCATAGAGCTTGCGTTCATGAACTTACCCGGAGAGACAACTGATAACTGTCTAGGAAAATCTTGGAAAGGCAACTCATGCTTAGATGCAAATGGTCTTGAAATGAAACAATGCGATGCACCAGTATCAAAAAGGACTTTTGCAGGAATATCGTTAATAGGAAGGTTACCCATGATCACTTCTGACGAGTCCTCTGCCTGAGCTGCGTTCATCAAGTTGACCTTAGCAGACTTGGGATTATGCTTGACCACTGCGGTGCTAGCAGATCTCACAGGAGGAGGAGGAAGACGCCTCTGATTGAAGCATTTTTTTGCATAGTGCCCCTTCTGCTGACACTTGTTGCACGTGACCTCTGAGAGCGGACGGTGATACGGAGCACTTGATCTTGGAGCATGAGACGAAGTCTTGTTCTGAAAGCCTGGGTTGGGGGGGGGGGAAGATCCATTGCCACCTTTGCTCTTTTGCTGATAAGGCTGACGGAACGGAGGAGGAGGAGGAGGCAACCAATACTTTTGCTGCTTAGCTGCCACTTGAGTTGAGGAAGAAGAAGGAGTTGCATCCCTGACTCTCTTCTTGGAAGCATCACACTTGAGCTGAGCAGTCTCTTGCTTTAGTGCCATATTGTAGAACTCATCGTACTTCTTCGGCTCAAAAAGCACAAGAGCTAGTTGCAGATCTTCTCTTAGACCACCTTTGAACTGATAAATCCTGCTCTTCTCGTCAGGGACGTCTTGCTTAGCGAAACGAGCGAGCTTATGGAACATGATGTTGTATTGGTAAACAGACAAGCTGCCTTGCTTCAGATTGCGGAACTCCTCATGCTTGCTCTCAACAACACTCTGAGGAATGTGGTGAGCTCTGAATTCTTGGCAGAATTCATCCCAGGTAATCGCACGACACCCTCTGGAATCTTTGTATTGCTGATACCACTCTGCAGCTTGGTCTTTGAGTTGGAACGAAGCAAACTTGACAAAGTCCTCAGGCCTGACATTGCTGCACTCGAAATGTTTGCAGATATCCATGAGCCAATCATAAGCGTTTGTGGCCTCGACACAGTTACTGAAGGTCTTTGACTAGTTTGCGAGGAACTGGTTGAGTGTAGCAAACTGATTCTAATTGTTGCCATGGCCTTGTTTCCTTGGTTGCACTCTTGCAAGAGCTGCATAATCAGCTGCGTGTTGGCGTTGGTAGCGGCCATCACAGCTTGCCATGCCTCCGGAGGTGGAGGTGGTGGCGGCGGATCCGGATTCTGATGTGTTGGAGGAGCCATCCTGAAGAGGGTGACATTCGTTAGCATCTTGAAAGACATATATTCAAGCTGAATCAAATGGATCGAAATTGCAACACATATTCTTAAAATTCGAACAAGAATGAACGAATGCATTCCAAATTAAATGGTCACACTTCCATAAATTGAGAAGCCACTTAGATAGAGGTAGATGAATAAAACAACAAGGTACAGACATGAACAAATACTTGGTGAGGATTACCCAATCACAAACCAAATATCTGCAGAAGAAATACTAGAGCTACATGAATTCCCAACTATGAAACTCCCAAAATTTTCCCAGTTATGCAATCAGGTGTTGGGGATACAGGGGAAGCGTAATATCTCACCCAAAACTAGCAAATCCTACATCCAGCTGTATCCATCCTTCAACACATAACCAAGAAACCTTTGGAAATCGTTTACCTCAACCTTCGAAAAGCATCCGTTATATGAGTTATTGCAATATTCCTAAACTCCCACCCCAGAACTGGGTGGCGTCGAGGTTATCTCACCAACAACTGCATAAAAGAGATTTTTGATGTCGGCGAAACTCAGGTATTCCAGAACTGCAACGATAAAATTGTGACGACAACACCTCGGAGGTCAACTCCCCGGGACACTGCCACAACCCCTAAATGTCGGGAGGCACCAAGAACAATGTTCTCGTCACAAAACCATCAGAACGATTCCAAGATACCCGCGAGATCCTAAATTTTTTTAGTGAAATTTGAGAAGAGAAGAGTCAAAACTCTATGTCAGGATGCCTCACCAGAGCGGCGAAGGGACTGAGGAGTAAAAAGAATCCTACTCTCCGATATATATAATCCTAAAAGACTCAAAACATTTTTCTAGACTCAACAACGCCAGCGATTCGATCAAGCAGGGGGGCTCCTAAGTCGGGGAAGGCTCTGATTACCAATTTGTAACACCCACGATGCGGCTATATCTCCCACGTTTCGGAGCACGACTTAGAGGCATAACTGCATTGTAGGCAATGTCGTAAGAGGATCTTTACACATCCCATGTACTGAATAAGAAAAGAGGTACATAGTTGGCTTACAATCGCCACTTCACACAATAACATAAATATAGCATTACAATCATCCAGATACAATCAAGATCCGACTATGGAACCAAAATAAAGACAACCCCAAATGCATAATGTCCCCGATCGCCCCAACTGGGCTCCACTACTGATCGTCTGGAAAGGAAATGTAGTATCGGCTTGAGTCCTCATCGAACTCCCACTTGAGCTCAGTCGCATCTCCTAGAACGGTATCATCAGTCCCTGCATATGCTTTTGGAAGTAAACTGTGAGTCACGGGGACTCAGCAATCTCACACCCTCGCGATCAAGACTATTTAAGCTTATACATAGGGAAAAGGTATGAGGTGGAGCTGCAGCAAGCACTGGCATATATGGTGGCTAATCTTACGCAAAAGAGAGCGAGAAGAGAAGGCAAAGCACGTTCGGGAATCTATGATCAAGAAGTGATCCTAGAAATACTTACGTTCAAGCATAACCCGAGACCATGTTCTCTTCTTGGACTCCACCGAAAAGAGACCATCACGGCTACACACGCTGTTGAACCATTTTAATTAAGTTAAGTTTCAAGTTTTCTACAACCGGACATTAAGAAATTCCCATCTGCCCATAACCGTGGGCACGGCTTTTGAAAGTTCAAATCCCTGCAGGGGTGTCCAAACTTAGCCCATCACAAGCTCTCACGGTCAACGAAGGATATTCCTTCTCCCAGGATGGCTCGATCAGACTCGGAATCCCGGTTACAAGACATCTCGAAAATGGTAAAGCTAAACCAGCAAAGCTGCCCGAATGTGCCAAGAAATCCCGATAGGAGCTGCACATATCTCGTTCTCAGGGCACACCGAATGAGCCAGACGTCGGGTTGGCATAGACCCTGGTTGCCTAGGGGGCGCCGGACATCGCTCAGGTTGGACCAATACTTAGAGAAGCACTGGCCCGGGGGGTTAAAATAAAGATGACCCTTGAGTCCGTGAAACCCAAGGGAAAAAGGCTAGGTGGCAAATGGTAAAACCAATGTTTGGCCTTGCTAGAGGAGTTTTATTCAAGGCGAACTGTCAAGGGGTTCCCATTATAACCCAACCGTGTAAGCAACGCAAAATCAAGGAACATAACACCGGTATGATGGAAACTAGGGCGGCAAGAGTGGAACAAAACACCAGGCATAAGGCCGAGCCTTCCACCCTTTACCAAGTATATAGATGCATTAAGGTAGACAAGATATAATAGTGATATCCCAACAATAAACATGTTCCAACAAGGAACAAACTCCAATCTTCACCTGCAACTAGCAACGCTATAAGAGGGGCTGAGCAAAGCGGTAACATAGCCAAACAACGGTTTGCTAGGACAAGGTGGGTTAGAGGTTTGACATGGCAATATGGGAGGCATGATAAAGCATGTGGTAGGTATCGTAGCATAGGCATATCAATAGAGCGAGCAACTAGCAAGCAAAGATAGAAGTGATTTCGAGGGTATGGTCATCTAGCCTGCAAAGTTCTCCGAGTTGACGTAAGCTTGATCCTCGTAAGCGTACTCAACGGGTTCCTCGATCATGTACTCATCTCCCGGCTCTATCCAAAGCAAGAACGCAAGCAAAGGGAACCACGATCAACCATGGTGCAATGCGCAAGCAACATGATGCAAAACATGGCATGATATGCGGGATGTGATATGCAATGCATATGCGTGCTTCGGAAAGGAAAGATTGAATCAGGCCTCAACTTGGAAAACCAAGAGTGCCGCTGGAAAGATGAGTTGATTCTGGTCGAAATTGATATAAAGATCACCGGAATCGGATGCACGGTTTGCAAATGGCAAGCAAAACAATAATGGCACTATTCTGCGATTAACAGCATGATGCCATCTAAATGCATCAAGAAAAATAAGCTACTGCACTCTAACATAGCAACAAAGCACATGGCAGTGATCCACTCAAGATGCTTAACAAAAGATGAACACTGAGCTACGGCTAATTCACACAATAGCAGGTTCAAACAAGCATGGCAAAAGTGCAAAAGATATCAGGTCCACAGACTAAGTGAAAATAACATGGTAGGATTTAACATCAGGACGCAATGTTTAGAGCAGGATAACAACATGCTAAAGGAACATCTCATGGCAAAGCAAGGCATGACATGAAACTACAAAAAGCATATAACAAAAGTCCCTTACTGACCATAAGCCAAAAGGGATCAGAAAATACAATGGCAACCATGTGAACATAGCAAGTTTCGTTAGCAGATTCAGACTTAGCAGAAAACTGGAACATGGCAAAAACAGAGTTACGTAGGCATGTTTGCGAGCTCGATGCACTCACCACAAGGAATTGCATGACAAGCTAAACATACGCCCAGCAAGAAGACATGGCATAGAAGCTAAACATGGCAAGAACAACCTCATAGCATGCATGGATCAACTACAACAACCTCGGCAAAATTGATTAACATGTAAACAATCTGCCAGGAACATTTTATAGCAAAAGTAGAGCAAGATTGAGTCATGCTAGGGTGCTCCATAATTGCAAACAAATACATGGATGGATAGAGCATATCAATATCCCAAAATCATCCTTACTGAACATGCACAAAAGCGGCATGGATCACTCTGTAGCAACAAAAATACATGGCATAAAAATATAATCAGGGAAATGACTTAGAAGAATTCTAAGTCCCTGAAATCAGCAACATCACGAGAGCTACTATGCATGCTTGTGCTAGTCACCACAATGATCACAAAAATACATGACATACACCCCTGTAAAGATGGCATGGCATAGCCCAAAACACATGTAGGGCTCAAGTTCATAGGAGGCACACATTAAACATGGCAAAAAATGACAAATGTCCATAATCTGATAAGAATCTGAAACTAACATTACATAGCACTCTTGCAACAACATTTAGGGCATCAAGATGAACTCAAATGAACATGGTGCAATGGAATGAAATGTACTGCACATCCAGACGAACAATTTGATATGCTACACGCCCAAAACGGAGCCACAGATGCAAAGATATGACAAGATGAAATATGCTAAAAATATTAGGAACTTAGGTGAGAAAAACGAGGTCAACCCCAGGGTTTGTCTCAGATCTGGATCAGGGCGGCGTGTTTCCCGAGGTTGGCCAGAACAACTCGCCGGAGTTCTTGCTGGAATCCGTGAAGGAGAGGGCCGGAGCTGGAGAAGGGGCCGGCGAGGTCGCCGGAGTTGCACGCGGCGTCAAGGACGCCGAGGAGGAGCGGCTCCGGCCGGCTGCGGGGGTGACGCGGCAGGGCGGCGCCGGAGTGCGGCGGCGGACGGCGGAGGTGAGGTAGCGCGCGGCGCGGCAGTGCGGCGCGCGGACGGCGGTGGCGGGATCGGACATGTTCGGCAGGGAGGGAAACCGGGCGGATCGGGCCGGGAGGGCCGTGCCTCGGCCCCAGCGGGCCGCCGCGTGGGCAGGCGCGGCGATGTGGGCGCGCGGGCGGCGGCGGGATCGGACATGTCCGGTCGGTGGGCTTTTGTCCGGTGGCGGAGAGGGGGAAAGAAGCTAGGGTTAGGGTGGATTTTGCCCGAAATTTCGGAGGGGGAGCCCTATTTATACATAGAAGGAGCTAGGAGGCTCCAAATTGAGCACAATTTTCGGCCACGCGATCGTGATCGAACGACCGAGATGATGGAGGGGGTTTAGGTGGGTTTTGGGCACTTTGGAGAGGTGTTGGGCTGCAACACACACGAGGCCTTTACGATTCCTCGGTTAATCGTTGGAGTATCAAACGAAGTCCAAATGGCACGAAACTTGACAGGCGGTCTACCGGTAGTAAACCAAGGCCGCTTGGCAAGTCTCGGTCCAATCCGAGAACGTTTAACACCCGCACATGAAAAGAGGCAAAAAGGGGACGTCGGAGGACATAGGAACGCCGGAATGCCAAACGGATAATGGGGAAAAAGCTCGGATGCATGAGACAAGCACGTATGCAAATGTGATGCATGTGATGGCATGATATGAGATGCATGACAAAGACAAAAGCAACACGAATACAAAACCCAACAACGACGAAAAATCATAACTTAGTGCCGAAAATGGCAAGAGTTGGAATACAAATATGGCAAGTTACATATGGGGCGTTATAGATAGATATGATAAGATAATATTTTTGGTATTTTTATGATAAAGATGCAAAGTAAAATAAAAACAAAGGAAATAACTAAGTATTGGAAGAGTAATATGATGAAGATAGACCCAGGGGCCATAGGTTTCACTAGTGGCTTCTCTCAAGAGCATAAGTATTCTATGGTGGGTGAACGAATTACTGTTGAGCAATTGACAGAATTGAGCATAGTTATTAGAATATCTAGATATGATCATGTATATAGGCATCACGTCCAAGACAACTAGACCGACTCCTGCCTGCATCTACTACTATTACTCCACTCATCGACTGCTATCCAGCATGCATCTAGAGTATTAAGTTCATAAAACAGAGTAACGCCTTAAGCAAGATGGCATGATGTAGAGGGATAAATTCGTGCAATATGATAAAAAAAACCATCTTGTTATCCTCGATGGCAACAATACAATACGTGCCTTGCTTCCCCTACTATGACTGGGAAAGGACACCACAAGATTGAACCCAAAGCTAAGCACTTCTCCATTGCAAGAAAGATCAATCTAGTAGGCCAAACCAAAATGATAATTCGAAGAGACTTGCAAAGATAACCAATCATACATAAAAGAATTCAGAGAAGATTCAAATATTCTTCATATATAGACTTGATCATAAACCCACAATTCATCGGTCTCAACAAACACCCCGCAAAAAGAAGATTACATCGAATAGATCTCCACAAGAGAGGGGGAGATCATTGTATTGAGATCCCAAAAGAGAGAAGAAGCCATCTAGCTAATAACTATGGACCCGAAGGTCTGAAGTAAACTACTCACACTTCATCGGAGAGGCTATGGTGTTGATGTAGAAGCCCTCCGTGATGGATACCCCCTCCGGCGGAGCTCCGGAACAGGCCCCAAGATGGGATCTTGTGGATACAGAAAGTTGCGGCGGTGGAATTAGAGTTTTGGCACCATATCTGATCGTTTGGGGGTACGTAGGTATATATCGGAGGAAGGAGTACGTCGATGGAGCAACAGGGAGCCCACGAGGGTGAAGGGCACGCCTGGGGGGGGAGGCGTGCCCTCCTACCTCTTGGCCTCCTCCTTTGTTTCTTGACATAGGGTCCAAGTCTCCTGGATCATGTTCGGCGAGAAAATCACGTTCCCGAAGGTTTCATTCCGTTTGGACTCCATTTGATATTCCTTGTCGGCGTTCTGGGAACGGGGGTCCCCAGACTTGCCTGCCTGCGGCCTGCGGCGTGGCTCGAGTGGGGGCCCAGTGCAGCCCAGCTTCATCGGCTCAAGCTCAAGACCCTCGCAAGGGGCCAAGCCTTGCGGGGCGGACGACATGAGGCTTCCTCAGGAGCAGCCTCATCAGGCAGGCTCGCGAGGAGGCGGAGAGATCAAGGCAGGGGTGCCTCGCGAGGAGCCCGTGACGCAAGCCATGACGATCGAGATTAGGCAGGCGCCAGGCGGGCGCCGGCCTGCGCAGTGTCCTTGTTTCCCCTTCGGTGCAAAGGGAGCAAGAACAGGCCAAGGCATCGGGCAAAGGTCACCATTCCGGTGCAACGAGACCAAGACCAGCAGAGTGGCAGGACGGAGGTCACCGTGGAGCCCAAGACGGCGTCATCACCAGTGCTTTTGGCAGCCGAAGACCACCTTTGGTCAGGATAACTTGTACTAGATGTTCCCCTTCAAAATGACCAATTGTTGGCGCCCTTCCCGCTCATTATTTGGGAAGAGGTCCAGGGCCTCTATAAATAGGACTAACCACCATAGGAAGAGGAAGGGAGAAAAAGGAAGAGAGAGAAAAAGAAGTAAGGAAAAGAAGGGAAAGGAGAGAGAGAAGAGAAAGAGAGATCCAGACCGGGTAGAACACACCGCACCAGCGAGGGCTGCTCGAGCGCTAAAGGGGACCTCCCAAGCATCGCGACTCGGGGGCTCTTACCGGACCTCGGGCCGCTCACCTCCTGGCCTTGACCATGGCATCACGACCTGGCATACCAGCGATGGCTGAAGCCTGCCTGGGGACTGGGACCTGTCAGCGTAGAGCGCTAAGTCCTCGTGAGGATAGAAAGGGGGAGCCGAGCCGGGACAGGACAAGCATCTCGCATCGATTCATATTAAGGATATAATGTTCGCAAAAGACATGGCAGGCGCCTTACATACCCCCGCGGGGTGTTGCTTCGATTCCTCGAAGGGAACAAAAGGTGCTAATCCTAAGGAATGCTAATCGCCCGCGCCTCCGCAAGTGACGCCATCATCAACAGTGGACTGCCCGTCACCGGCGCCAACCCCACCTAGACCAGTGGCGTCGGTGGCCCGATGCAGTTGCCCTACTCCGAGCAGGGCGCGAGCTCGGAGGCTCGTAGCTGTCGTCGCTCGTCTCCAGAGTCACAAGAAGCTCGGGGGAGCCGCTGGATTCTCGAGCTCCTCTACTGCAGCCTGAAGAGCTGCTGGAGGGCCGATGGGCAGGCCAGGTCCTCGCCAGTCCGACGCCCCTGCCGCTTTCCTTGGGGCAACACTCCAACCGGCGTACTTCAGCATCGAAGACCTTGAAGAACATCAGTGAGGCGCCATCGTATTCAAGATGAATTACAAGGGCACCCTCCCTCCGGCAGACCCGGGCGATCTCACCCTAGCCCCGGGTCATGTAGACCTTGCCCGGAGCGACGACCACGACCTTCGCTCCGGTCGCGAGGGTGCTGCAGTCAGCGTGCTACAGCCAGAGCTCCAGAGACCCGCTCGGCGGCATCTCAAAGGCGAAGGAGGGAGGAAGGTGGATCCAAGAGCATGGGGGCATGGAGGTGTGAAGCACGAGCTCACAGGAGGAGCCCTCGGCGTGGACTCCAGGTGGAACGACACGCACCGCCGTGACTCGCCGGCGTCGGCGGCGGCACCGTCGGTGTCGCTCAACGCCCTCTTCCCTAGGGCTCGATTCGGGTGTACAAGGGCAGTGGAAACCCAGGCGGCGGCCGCTCGTACCAGGGCCTCGATGCCTCCTGCCAAGCACCCGTTTCTTCGGCGGAAGAGAGTCAGGACCTTCTCGGGGGGCCTTTCCCTTCTCTTCTGTAGAAAACCGGCGGATTGGTGCCATTGGCGTAAGGAGAAGCAAGGACAAGGAAGAAGAAGGAAAGGAGTAGTAGGAAGGGATAAGCTAACGAGGCTCACGCGGCCCCGTACTTATAGCCGGAGAAGGCCAACCGCCGGCCACCACGATGGCAGGTAATCATGACCCATTTCTCTGCATGCGGGGACTTGTCAAGTCGAGCGGTTGCCGATGCGTCGTGGGAAAGCGCAGACGCCCACGTCCAACCAATCGCCACGCGGCACCCAAGGCCGCAGCCTATTGGGGCCCGCGGCGCTTCGTGCTTGCCCCTTTGCTTCTCTGCTAAGCCAACCCCAAGCGCCTTGGGCCCAGGGGCTACTGTCGGCGTTCTGGGAACAGGGGTCCCCAGACTTGCCTGCCTGTGTCCTGCGGCGTGGCTCGAGTGGGGGCCCAGTGCGGCCCAGCTTCATCAGCTCAAGCTCAAGACCCTCGCAAGGGGCCAAGCCTTGCGGGGCGGATGACAGGAGGCTTCCTCAGGAGCAGCCTCATCAGGCAGGCTCGCGAGGAGGCGGAGAGATCAAGGCAGGGGTGCCTCGCGAGGAGCCCGTGACGCAAGCCATGACGATCGAGATTAGGCGGGCGCCAGGCGGGCGTCGGCCTGCGCAGTGTCCTTGTTTCCCCTTCGGTGCAAAGGGAGCAAGCACAGGCCAAGGCATCAGGCAAAGGTTACCATTCCGGTGCAACGAGACCAAGACCAGTAGAGCGGCAGGACGGAGGTCACCATGGAGCCCAAGACGGCATCATCACCAGTGCTTTTGGCAGCCGAAGACCACCTTTGGTCAGGATAACTTGTACTAGATGTTCCCCTTTAAGATGGCAAATTGTTGGCGCTCTTCCCGCTCATTATTTGGGAAGAGGACCATGGCCTCTATAAATAGGACTGACCACCGTTGGAAGAGGAAGGGAGAAAAAAGAAGAGAGAGAAAAAGAAGGGAGGAAAAGAAGGGAAAGGAGAGAGAGAAGAGAAAGAGAGAAATAGAGATCCAGACCGGGTAGAACACACCGCACCAGCTCAAGAACACCTCTTGCGAGGCCGTTCTTCCCCCTGTATTGTTCATCATCAGCCCCTGAGGCAATCCACCACACCAAACACTGGAGTAGGGTATTACACCACATCGGTGGCCCAAACCAGTATAAACCCCGTGTCCTTTGTGTGTTCTCCTTTCCACCCTAGATTTCTTGCAAGCCATAGAAGCGCGAGTCGGTAGGGGAAAGATCTCCGTGCGCACCCCAGAGTTCGAACCTTAAGGGTCTGCCGGAACCCGAAATCCAACATTTGGCGCGCCAGGTAGGGGTGCGCTGGAATCTTTCTTTCGCTGTTCGCGTGTGATCTTCCTTCGTGTCCTTGGCTGACGCTCGTTGGGCTCGCACCGAGGGCCGGGCTGCTCTCGCCACCCGCGTCGCCCAGACGGCGCCCGTCAGCGGACGCCCTCGTCGTTCCCCGTCGCCTGCCGCCACCGGCCCGGCGGGGAACGAGCAGCAGGCCTCATCCCAGCATCCTTCGGTGCGGCGGGAGGGCCGCACCGCAACCCCGTCACTGACTCCGGCCGGTTCATCGTCCCACGCCCGTCGCGCCCCCACGGACGCGCACGCCGCGCTACTCCTGGCAAGAGAGCTCCTGCACTACCGCCCCGTCGACGACCTTTACGAGGACTGGCTCGCCCGCATGACCGAGCTCGTCAGCGCCGCAGGGGGCTCTCCTTTGCCGTCCTTCTCGCTGCCTCGCCCTCCATTCCGCGCAGGGGGCGAGGATCAGGAAGCGCCTCCGCCACCTCCTCCCCAAGAAGGCGCCCTGGCTCCAAGGTGCGCCGCCCCAGGGCGAGACCCTCCATGTCCGGCGCCTACACGGCAAGAAGAGAGCTGCCAAGAGATCCCTCGTCCCCAAGAAGGTGCTCGCGCGCTCCCAGCACCGGCGCGCCAAGATCGCGTCCCTGCGCCTCCACACCGAGACCCCGCGCTACTCCAAGCGGCGGCGCGTGGTAATCACCAGGAGCAGGCCCAGCACCAGCAAATGGCGCCGGTGGCCACAGCAGGCTGCCGCGCCTTCACCCCCGAGCTACGTGGCGTCACATGGCCAGGCAAGTTCAAGACTGATCTGCCCCCTCGCTACGATGGCACGGCGGACCCCGCGGAATTCCTACAGCTCTACGAGCTGGGCATCGAAGTCGCCAACGGAGACGAAAAGGTCATGGCGAACTGGTTTCCCATGGCGCTCAAGGACGGTGCCTGCACCTGGCTCCTGAACCTGGCTCCCAGCACGATCTCCTCCTGGGACGAGATGTGCACTCGCTTCATCGCCAACTTCCAGGGTACTCGCTACCGGCCCCCGGCCATAAGCGACCTGCGCCGCATCAAGCAACAGCCAGGGAAACCCTACAGAAATACATCTAGCGCTTCAACAACGCTCGCCTCAAGATCCCCAGGGTGACTGAGGAAGCCATTATCTCAGCCTTCTCCGATGGCGAGCGCGGCATCAAGATGAAGGAGGAGCTGGCAATCCATGAAGACCTGTGCACATTCCTAGAGCTGTTCAACTTGGCGACCAAGTGCGCCAGGGCTGAGGAAGGACACCTCTCCCTCCTCGAGCTCCCAGCTGCCAACCCAGAAGAGAAAAAGCCCAAGGCCAAGGACGTGAAGCGTAAGGGAGCTGCCGTGCTCGCAGCGGAACCAGACACCAAGCGAGGCAGGGATCAGCCTAAGTCATCCAAGGGCAGCCGATACTGCGTGTACCACGACCTCCACACCCACAACACCAATGAATGCCAAGAGCTCAGGGCCGTGCGAGATGGGCGTATCGGCCGACGCCCCGAGTGCAACGACAGGGGCTATGGCCGAGGAGGAGGAAGAGGTGGAGGACGATGGGAAGACCGTGGCCCTCGCCAAGGGTGGCGTGACCGACCTCGCGAGGATCGCTAGCAGGACCAGCCTCGTGAGGCAGGCTGGAGGGATCAGCCTCGTGAGGATCGCCCGCACAGCAACGCAGGCCTCCCTCCTCTACCGCCACCACCAAGAAGGAACGAAAACCAATATCAAGACGAGGGGGCTGGGGGCTTCCAGGAGCCGCGCGCAATCGCTTGCATCTTGGGTGGCGCCCAGACCCCAGCATCACAGCACATCTTCAAGCAGTTTGCTCGCGAGGTGAATGCAATCCTCCCCAAGCTTGAGGCCACGCGCCCTCTCAGGTGGTCTGCGTGCGCCGTCACGTTCAGCTCAGCGGATCAGCTCAAGTGCGCGGCAACGGCCGGAGTTCTCCTGATGCTTTGCTCCCCAGTCATCAGCAATGTGTAGGTCACCAGGACCCTCGTTGATGGCGGAGCAGGACTCAACGTCTTGTCCGTCGAGACGTTCGACAATCTCCAAGTGTCGTATGATCAGCTCCAGCCGACCAAGCCTCTCTCAGGAGTCACTGATGGTTCCACTGTTCCGATAGGGCAAGTTCCCCTGCCAGTCACCTTCGGGCAGTGCAACAACTACCGCACCGAGCTCATCGACTTCGACGTCGCCCACATTCGCCTGCCATACAACGCCATCCTCGGGTACCCAGCCCTAGCCAAATTCATGGCAGTGACTCACCATGGCTACAATGTCCTCAAGATGCCAGGAAGCGGTGGAGTCATCATTGTACCCTATGAGGAAAGGGACGCGGTGTGTTCACTTGAGCGTGCGTTCCAAGCCGTAGCAATCGAAGACCCAGATCACAGGAGCGGAAGACTTCTCGAAGCGACCCTTAAGAAGAAGAAGGCTTCGCCTGGCCCAAGCCATAAGGAGGCAGGCGCCTCCGGAGGCGTTGCGTCAGGATTCGCACCCGTTCAGGGAGCGCCACCCTCTTTCGCATAGGAAAGCGCGCCCGACGCCCTCCTCAGGTAGGGCTCGGGGGCTCTTTCTTGGAGAGCCACCGACTTTGCCAAGGTCACGAGGGAGGCGCTCGAGCACCACTTGGAGGGGTGCTTCCAGGCACGTTTCCCTCAGGAAGGTACGAGGCAAGGAAGACCAAACCCGCAGGAGTTCATCGCAGGAAACACCCAGGAGCTACAGGAGTCGAGAGTCATGCGCGGCAGCCGCCACTTGCCCGCTGTGGCCCCACATCCCGGCGAGGATGGTGGGCTGCGCATCTGCATCGACGTGCTAGGGCTCAGCCGAGCCGCGTCTCAGGAGCGCCTCTGGCCTTCGCGCGTGGGGCATTGCGAGGGTCCACCTCACAACTACATTCACATGCCTTTCGGCCTGCCGAACGCGGTCGCCGCTTATCAGCGTCTGCTGAGGAGCATTCTGGAGGCTCAGGAGGTCAGGCATTGTGCGGTCCTGGCGGAGGTGGAGATGGCCCTCGAAGACCTACCCGTGCCCCCGGAGCCTCCCGAGGCTCCTGGGCCTGGGGGCTCGTGAGGGCCGACGTCTTCACCACGCGTCTCACACTTCTTCGGCATCACTTCATCTTCAACGGCATCAGGTGACATCTTTCAAGTTCCATTTTTAGCTGGGAGAGCCCACAGGGCCGCGTTGGTCCCAGATCGCGTGAGTCCGTCCCTGCGGCATGCATCCGTTTTGCTTACGCTCTTTACCTACCATGTTGGGGGCGCCCCTCGGGCTGCATCATCCCCAAACTGCTCGGGCCTGGCCCAGCGGTGTTTGCTTTTCCCGCATCTACTTGAAACGGATTTGCTCCTTCGTACTTAACATACCTGACCTAATCGCCTGCTCGATTGACACCTACCCATGGAGCCGCTCGCTCTGGCACGACGTATGCGTACGGGTCCGTCCCTGCAATGCCGATAAATCTGAGTGGTCGAGCTCTGGCCGTGGCAGCCCCGCAAGGTGCCACCTCACTAGGCCCTCAGTGCCCCAATCACTCCCTCGGAGCGACCAATGGTTGCCTGGCAACCGTAGCGACAGGTCTTGTCTCTCCTTATGATTGGTATGCAGGACCCACTCCAGGAGCAACGTCGGGGGCATCGCGGGCTATCTCTCCCTCTCTCCGGCACGGACCGCTTGCACGTTAAAAGGGGGGCGCCTGAGCATCGCGACTCATGGGCTCCTACTGGCTCTCCAGCCCTCACCCCCTGGCCTTGACCCACGGCATCACGACCTGTCATACCAGCGGCGGCTGAGCTCGCTCGAGGGCCGGGACCTGAGGACATAGAGCATTAAGGAAAGTGTGGGGAAGTGGGAAGAAGCTCGCGAGGACCTAACCCAGCAGCACCTCAGCTACCGCCACTCGGGCCGAGCGCCCCGTCGAAGAACTACCCCAAACTCAAAAGATAAGTCATGCCCTTACAGGAGCTGGACCAACACAGCACCAAACCCTCGCCTAGTGCAGCTCTATCACGACGATGTTGCCTTCCTTTCTCGCCCAGCGAGGGCTGCTCGAGCGCTAAAGGGGAGCTCCCGAGCATCGCGACTCTGGGGCTCTTACCGGACCTCGGGCCGCTCACCTCCTGGCCTTGACCACGGCCTCGCGACCTGGCATACCAGCGACGGCTGAAGCCTGCCTGGGGACTGGGACCTCTCAGCATAGAGTGCTAAGTCCTCGTGAGGATAGAAAGAGGGAGCCGAGCCAGGACAGGACAAGCATCTCACATCGATTCATATTAAGGATATAATGTTTGCAAAAGACATGGCAGGCGCCTTACATACCCCCGCGGGGTGTTGCTTCGATTCCTCGCAGGGAACAAAAGGTGCTAATCCAAAGGAACGCTAATCGCCCGCACCTCTGCAAGCGACGCCATCATCAACAGTGGACTGCCCGGCGCCGGCGCCAACCCCACCCAGACCAGTAGCGTCGGCGGCCCGATGCAGTTGCCCTACTCCGAGCACGGCGCGAGCTCAGAGGCTTGTAGCTATCTTCGCTCGTCTCCGGAGTCACGAGAAGCTCGGGGGAGCCGCTGGATTGCACAGCTCCTCCGCTGCCGCCTAAAGAGCTGTTGGAGGGCCGATGGGCAGGCCAGGTTCTCGCCAGACCGACGCCCCTGCCGCTTTCCTTGGGGCAGCACTCCAACCGGCGTCCTTCAGCATCGAAGACCTTGAAGAACATCAGTGAGGCGCCGTCGTATTCAAGATGAATTATGAGGGCACCCTCCGTCCGGCAGACCCGGGCGATCTCACCCCAGCCCCGGGTCATGTAGATCTTGCACGGAGCGACGACCACGACCTCCACTCCGGTCGCGAGGGTGCTGCAGTCGGCGTGCTGTAGCCAGAGCTCCATAGACCCGCTCGGCGGCATCTCGAAGGCGAAGGAGGGAGGAAGGCGGATCCAAGAGCATGGGGGCATGGCGGCGTGAAGCACGAGCTCACAGGAGGAGCCCTCGGCGTGGACTCCAGGAGGAACGACGCGCACCGCCGTGACTCGCCGGCGTCGGCGGCGGCACCTTCGGTGTCGCTCGACGCCCTCTTTCCCAGGGCCCTCGATTCAGGCGTACAAGGGTAGTGGAAACCAAGGCGGCGGCCGCTCGTACCAGGGCCTCGATGCCTCTGCCAAGCACCCTCATCTCGGCGGCAGGGGACTAGCCGTTTCTTCGGCGGAAGAGGGTCATGACCTTCTCGGGGGGCCTTTCCCTTCTCTTCTGCAGAAAACCGGCGGATTAGTGCCATTGGCGTAAGGAGAAGCAAGAATGAGGAAGAAGAAGGAAAGGAGTAGCAGGAAGGGATAAGCTAACGAGGCTCACACGGCCTCGTACTTATAGCCGGAGAAGGCCAACCGCCGGCCACCACGATCGCAGGTAATCATGACCCATTTCTCTACATGTAGGGACTTGTCAAGTCGAGCGGTTGCCGAGGCGTCGTGGGGAAGCGCAAACGCCCATGTCCAACCAATCGCCACGGGGCACCCAAGGTAGCAGGCTATTGGGGCCCGCGGCGCTTCGCGCTTGCCCCTTCGCTTCTCTGCTAAGCCAAGCCCGAGCGCGCCTTGGGCCCGGGGCTACTGTCGGCGTTCTGGGAACGGGGGTCCCCAGACTTGCCTGCCTGCGGCCTGCGGCGTGGCTCGAGTGGGGGCCTAGTGCGGCCCAGCTTCATCATCTCAAGCTCAAGACCCTCGCAAGGGGCCAAGCCTTGCGGAGCGGACGACAGGAGGCTTCCTCAGGAGCAGCCTCATCAGGCAGGCTCGCGAGGAGGCGGAGAGATCAAGGCAGGGGTGCCTCGCGAGGAGCCCGTGACGCAAGCCATGACGATCGAGATTAGGCGGGCGCTGGCCTGCGCAGTGTCCTTGTTTCCCCTTCGGTGCAAAGGGAGCAAGCACAGGCCAAGGCATCGGGCAAAGGTTACCATTCCGGTGCAACAAGACCAAGACCAGCAGAGCGGCAGGACGGAGGTCACCGTGGAGCCCAAGACGGTGTCATCACCAGTGCTTTTGGCAGCCGAAGACCACCTTTGGTCAGGATAACTTGTACTAGATGTTCCCCTTCAAAATGGCCAATTGTTGGTGCTCTTCCCGCTCATTATTTGGGAAGAGGACCATGGCCTCTATAAATAGGACTGACCACCATAGGAAGAGGAAGGGAGAAAAAGGAAGAGAGAGAAAAAGAAGGGAGGAAAAGAAGGGAAAGGAGAGAGAGAAGAGAAAGAGAGATCGAGACCGGGTAGAACACACCGCACCAGCTCAAGAACACCTCTTGCGAGGCCGTTCTTCCCCCTGTATTGTTCATCATCAGCCCCTGAGGCAATCCACCAAACCACTGATGACCCACAAGTATAGGGGATCTATCGTAGTCCTTTCGATAAGTAAGAGTGTCGAACCCAACTAGGAGCAGAAGGAAATGATAAGCGGTTTTCAGCTAGGTATTCTCTACAAGTACTGAAATAAGTGGTAACAGATAGTTTTGTGATAGGATAATTTGTAACAAGCAATAAGTAACAAAAGTAAATAAAGTGCAGCAAGATGGCCCAATACTTTTGTAGCAAAGGACAAGCCGGAACAAACTCTTATAATAGGAAAAGCGCTCCCGAGGACACATGGGAATATCGTCAAGCTAGTTTTCATGACGTTCATATGATTCGCGTTCGATACTTTGATAATTTGATATGTGGGTGGAGCGGTGCTTGGGTGCTGTTCTTACTTGAACAAGCATCCCACTTATGATTAACCTCTATTGCAAGCATCCGCAACTACAACAAAAGTATTAAGGTAAACCTAACCATAGCATGAAACATATGGATCCAAATCAGCCCCTTACGAAGCAACGCATAAACTAGGGTTTAAGCTTCTGTCACTCTAGCAACCCATCATCTACTTATTACTTCCCAATGCCTTCCTCTAGGCCCAAATAATGGTGAAGTGTTATGTAGTCGACGTTCACATAACACCACTAGAGGCTAGACAACATACATCTTATCAAAATATCAAACGAATACCAAATTTTCACATGACTACTAATAGCAAGACTTCTCCCTTGTCCTCAGGAACGAACGTACTTACTCACAAAGCATATTCATGTTCATAATCATAGGGGTAATAATATGCATATAGGATCTGAACATATAATCTTCCTCCAATTAAACCAACTAGCATCAACTACAAGGAGTAATTAACACTACTAGCAACCTACTAGCACCAATCCCGGACTTGGAGACAAGAATTGGATACTAGAGATGAACTAGGGTTTTGAGATGAGATGGTGCTGATGAATATGCTGATGGAGATTGCCCTCTCCCGATGACAGGAGTGTTGGTGATGATGATGGCGATGATTTCCCCCTCCCGGAGGGAAGTTTCCCCGGCAGAATAGCCCTGCCAGAGCTCTAGATTGGATCCGCCAAGGTTCCGCCTCGTGGCGGCGGAGTCTCGTCCCGAAAAGTTCCTTCTTATTTTTTCTCATAGAAAGTCCTCATATAGGAGAAGATGGGCATCGGAGAGCCACCAGGGGGCCCACGAGGTAGGGGGGCGCGCCCTAGGGGGGGCGCCCCCCACCCTCGTGAGAAGGGTGTGGGCCCCCTGGCCTTCATCTTTGGCAAGGATTTTTCTTTATTTATTTTAAGACGTTCCGTGGAGTTTCAGGACTTTTGGAGTTGCGCAGAATAGGTCTCTAATATTTGCTCCTTTTCCAGACCAGAATTCCAGCTGCCAGCATTCTCCCTCCTTATGTAAACCTTGTAAAATAAGAGAGAATAGCCATAAGTATTATGACATAAAGTGAAATAACAGTCCATAATGCAATAAATATCGATATAAAAGCATGATGGAAAATGGACGTATCAACTCCCCCAAGCTTAGACGTCGCTTGTCCTCAAGCAAAAAGCCGATAACAATAAATATGTCCTCATGTTTATAGGTAGAGGCGTCGATAAAAATAAAATACGGACATGAAGGCATCATGATTATTCTCATAACAGCAACATATATAGGTTTTGTCATATGATTACTTATGTTCAAGTGATGATCTATTCACAATGCAAAAGTATAAATCATAAACCTTATTGGGCTCTGACAAACTATAATCTCAGTCATTGAAGCAATTGCAATTTATCATAACATCGGAAAGAGTCTATGTCAGAGCTTAAAAGCAAGTCCACATACTCAACTATCATTTAGTCCTCCATAATTGCTAACACTCACGCAATACTTGTGGTTATGGAGTTTTAATCGGACACACAGAAAGATAGGAGCTTAAAGTTTTGCCCCACAACCTTTTACCTCAAGGGTAATGTCAACAATAATGGTTCATGCTCCCCTACATCCAATTAGATAAATATATCATGTTCTTTCCAACATGCTGAGCTTGCCAAAGGATAAAATGAAAAAGGAAAGGTGAAGATCACCATGACTCTTGCATAAGGTAGAAGATAATAATAAAGGATAGGCCCTTCGCAGAGGGAAGCAGAGGTTGTCATGCACTTTTATGGTTGGATGCATAAAAATATCAATGCGAAAGAACGTCACTTTATATTGCCCCTTGCGATATAAACCTTTATTATGCAGTCCGTCGCTTTTATTACTTCCACATCACAAGATCGTATAAAGCCTATTTCCCCCATGCTACGTCTTGAGCTTGCGTTGGTTTTTCCCGAAGAGGAAGGGATGATGCAGCAAAGTAGCGTAAGTATTTCCCTTAGTTTTTGAGAACCAAGGTATCAATCCAGTAGGAGCCCACGCTCAAGTCCCTCGTACCTACATAAAGCGATAGCTACTCGCAACCAACGCGATTCGGGGTTGTCAAGCCCTTCACGGTCACTTACGAGAGTGAGATCTGATAGATAGAATATTTTTGGTATTTTTGATATAAAGATGCAAAGTAAAAAGTAAAAGCAAAGTAAATAGCAAAACACTATAAAAGTGATGGAGATTGATATGATGAGAATAGACCCGGGGGCCATTGGTTTCACTAGTGGCTTCTCTCAAGAGCATAAGTATTCTACGGTGGGTGAACAAATTACTGTTGAGCAATTGATAGAATTGAGCATAATTATGAGAATATCTAGGCATGATCATGTATATAGGCATCACGTCCGTGGCAAGTAGATCGAAACGATTCTGCATCTACTACTATTACTCCACTCATAGACCGCTATCCAGCATGCATCTAGAGTATTAAGTTAAAAACAGAGTAACGCCTTAAGCAAGATGACATGATGTAGAGAGATAAATTCATGCAATATGAAATAAACCCCATCTTGTTATCCTTGATGGCAACGATACAATACGTGCCTTGCTGCCCCTTCTGCAGCTGGGTAAGGATACCACAAGATCGAACCCAAAGCTAAGCACTTCTCCCATGGCAAGAACTACCAATCTAGTTGGCCAAACCAAACGGATAATTCGAAGAGACTTGCAAAGATAACCAATCATGCATAAAAGAATTCAGAGAAGATTCAAATATTATTCATAGATAGACTTGATCATAAACCCACAATTCATCGGTCTCAACAAACACACCGCAAAAAAGAAGATTACATCGAATAGATCTCCACAAGAGAGGGGGAGAACTTTGTATTGAGATTCAAAGAGAGAGAAGAAGCCATCTAGCTACTAACTATGGACCCGAAGGTCTGAGGTAAACTACTCACACTTCATCAGAGAGGCTATGATGATGTAGAAGCCCTCCATGATGACGGCCCTCTTCCGGCGGAGCTCCGGAACAGGCCCCAAGATGGGATCTCGTGGATACAGAAAGTTGCGGCAGTGGAATTAGGTTTTTTGCTCCTGTTCTGATTGTTTGGGGGTACGTGTGTATATATAGGAGGAAGGACTACGTCAGTGGAGCATCAAGGGGCCCACGAGGCAGGGGGGTGCGCCCCCCACCCTCGTGACCTCCTCTTTGATCCCTTGCAGTAGGGTCCAAGTCTCCTGGATCACGTTCGGTGAGAAAATCACGTTCCCGAAGATTTTATTCCGTTTGGACTCCGTTTGATATTCCGTTTATCTGAAACACTGAAATAGGCAAAAAAACAGCAATTCTGGGCTGGGCCTCCGGTTAATAGGTTAGTCCCAAAAATAATATAAAAGTGGAAAATAAAGCCCAATATAGTCCAAAACACTAGATAATATAGCATGGAGCAATAAAAAATTATAAATACGTTGGAGACGTATCAGGCATCCCCAAGCTTAATTCCTGCTCGTCCTCGAGTAGGTAAATGATAAAAAGAGAATTTTTGATGCGGAGTGCTACTTGGCATAATTTCAATGTAAATCTTCTTAATTGTGGTATGAATATTCATATTAGAAAGATTCAAGACAAAAGTTTATATTGACATAGAAAATAATAATACTTCAAGCATACTAACAAAGCAATTATGTCTTCTCAAAATAACATGGCCAAAGAAAGTTATCCCTACAAAATCATATAGTCTCGCTATGCTCCATCTTCCCCACACAAAGTATTTAAATCATGCACAACCCCGATGACAAGCCAAGCAATTGTTTCATACTCTAACTTTTTCAAAACTTTTTCAATCTTCACGCAATACATGACGTGAGCCATGGATATAGCACTATAGGTGGAATAGAATGGTGGTTGTGGAGAAGACAAAAAGGAGAAGATAGTCTCGCATCGACTAGGCGTATCAACGGGCTATGGAGATGCCCGTCAATAGATATCAATGTGAGTGAGTAGGGATTGCCATGCAACAGATGCACTAGAGCTATAAGTATATGAAAGCTCAAAAAGAAACTAAGTGGGTGTGCATCCAACTTGCTTGCTCATGAAGAGCTAGGGCAATTTGAGGAAGCCCATCATTGGAATATACAAGCCAAGTTCTATAATGTAAAATTACCACTAGTATATGAAAGTGATAACATGAGAGACTCTCTACTATGAAGATCATGGTGCTACTTTGAAGCACAAGTGTGGTAAAGGATAGTAGCATTGTCCCTTCTTTCTTTTTCTCTAATTTTTTATTTATTTTTTATTGGGCCTTTTCTTCCTTTTTTATGGCCTCTTTTTTTATTTGGGCTTCTTTGGCCTCTCTTTTTTTCGTCCGGAGTCTCATCCCGACTTATGGGGGAATCATAGTCTCCACCATTCTTTCCTCACTGGGACAATGCTCTAATAATGATGATCATCACACTTTTATTTTTCTTATAACTCAACAATTACAACTCGATACTTAGAACAAAATATGACTCTATGTGAATGCATCTGGCGGTGTACCGGGATATGCAATATGACAATGATGAATGTGTCATGAACGGAACGGTGGAAAGTTGCATGGCAATATATCTCAGAATGGCTATGGAAATGCCATAATAGGTAGGTATGGTGGCTGTTTTGAGGAAGGTATATGGTAGGTGTATGATACCGGCGAAAGTTGTGTGGTATTAAAGTGGCTAGCAAGGGTGGAAGGGTGAGAGTGCGTATAATCCATGGACTCAACATTAGTCATAAAGAACTCATATACTTATGCAAAAATTTAGAAGTTATCAAAGCAAAGTATTACGCGCATGCTCCTAGGGGGATAGATTGGTAGGAAAAGACCATCACTCGTCCCCGACCGCCACTCATAAGGAAGACAATCAATAAATAGATCATGCTCCGACTTCATCACATAATGGTTCGTGCATGCTACGGGAATCACAAACTTCAACACAAGTATTCCTTAAATTCACAACTACTCAACTAGCATGACTTTAATATTATCACCTCCATATCTCAAAACAATTATCATGCTTCAATCTTTTCTTAGTATTCAACATACTCAAAAGAAAGTTTCACAAATCTTGAATACCAAGCATATTATTATTAGGCAAATTACCATGCTTATTAAGAGACTCTCAAATTAATTTAAGTGAAGCATGAGAGATCAATAGTTTCTTTAAAACATATCCACCACCGTGCTCTAAAAGATATAAGTGAAGCACATAGAGCAAAATTATAACGCTCAAAATATATAAGTGAAGCACATAGAGCAAAATTATCTAGCTCGAAAGATATAAGTGAAGCACATAGAGCAAAACTACTTAGCTCAAAAGATATAAGTGAAGCACATAGAGCAAAATTATCTAGCTCAAAAGATATAAGTGAAGCACATAGAGCAAAATTATCTAGCTCAAAAGATATAAGTGAAGCACATAGAGTATTCTATCAAATTTTAATTCATGTATGGCTCTCTAAAAAAGGTGTGTACAGCAAGGATGATTGTGGCATACTAACAAACAAAGAAACAAATAATACAAGATGCTCCAAGCAAAACACATATCATGTTGGTGAATAAAAATATAGCTCCAAGTAAATTACCGATGGAAGTGGACGAAAGAGGGGATGCCTTCCAGGGCATCCCCAAGCTTTGACTTTTTGGTGTCCTTGGATTATCTTGGGGGTGCCATGGGCATCCCCAATCTTAGGCTCTTGCCACTCCTTGTTCCATGATCCATCAAAAGAATTCACCCAAAACTTGAAAACTTCACAACACAAAACTCAAAATAGAAAACTCGTGAGCTCCGTTAGCGAAAGAAAACAAAAGACAACTTCAAGGTACTGTCATGAACTCATTCTTTATTTATATTGGTGTTAAACCTACTGTATTCCAACTTCTCTATGGATTATAAACTATTTTACTAGCCATAGATTCATCAAAATAAGCAAACAACACACGAAAAACAGAATCTGTCAAAAACAGAACAGTCTGTAGTAATATGTAGCTAGCGCAAGATATGGAACCAAAAAAATTCTAAAATAAATTTCTGGACGTGAGGAATTTATCTATTAATCATCTTCAAAAATAATTAACTAAATATCACTCTTCAAATAAAAATTACAGCAGTTCTCGCGAGCGCTAAAGTTTCTGTTTTTTACAGCAAGTTCAACAAGACTTTCCCCAAGTCTTCCTAACGGTTCTACTTGGCACAAACACTAATTAAAAACAAAAAACACAACCAAAACAGAGGCTAAATAATTTATTTATTACTAAACAGGAGAAAAAAATCAAGGAATAAAAATAAAATTGGGTTGCCTCCCAACAAGCTCTGTCGTTTAACGCCCTTAGCTAGGCATAACAAGCAAGGGTAGATCTAGGTATTGCCATCTTTGGTAGGCAATCCATAAGTGGCTCTCATGATAGTTTCATATGGTAATTTTATTTTCTTTCTTGTAAAGTGTTCCATGCCCTTTTTAATGGAAATTGAAATCTAATATTCCCTTCCTTTATATCAATAATCGCACCAACCGTTCTAAGGACAGGTCTACCAAGAATAATAGGGCAAGAAGGATTGCAATCTATATCAAAAACAATGAAATCTATGGGCACATAATTCCTATTTGCAACAATAAGAAAATCATTAATTCCTCCCATAGGTTTCTTAATATTGGAATCCGCAAGATATAAGTTTAGAGAGCAATCATCAAAATTACGGAAATCTAGTAAATCGCACAAAGTCTTGGGAATAGTAGAGACACTAGCACACAAATCACACAAAGCATAAAACTCATGATCTTTAATTTTAATTTTAATAGTTGGTTCCCACTCATCATAGAGTTTTCTAGGGATAGAAACTTTCAATTCAAGTTTTTCTTCATAAGATTGCATCAAGGCATCAACAATATGTTCGGTGAAGGCTTTATTTCGACTATAAGCATGTGGAGAATTTAGCACGGATTGCAACAAGGAAATACAATCAATCAAAGAGCAATTTTCATAATTAAATTCCTTGAAATCCAATATGGTGGGTTTAGCAACATCTAGAGTTTTATTTCTTTCTATCCCACTTTCATCAATTTCATCATTAAGATCTAAACACTCCGAATTTGTAAAAAGCCTTCTAGGTAAAGGAAGATCATATTCAGTTTCATCAAGATTCATATTGCAAAATAAAGATTTAATTGGAGAAACATCAATAACTTTTAGTTCTTCATCTTGATTTTCACGGGTATTCGGTTTAGCGGCCATCTTATTGACTAAGGTGGCTTGCATATCCGAAATTTCAGTAGTCATCTTCTCTAGACGAGCAATCTGGGATCTTATACCCTCAAATTCTTTAGACATATCATCAAGCTCTTTATTCATATAACTCATAAAACTTTTTTGTTCTTTAAGTTCATTTCTAAAGAAATTATTATGCTCAAATTGCAAAACCATAAACTTCCTAACATTGTTTTCAATCTCCTCTAATCTTTTAAGGTGAAGATCACCAAATTTTGGTTGAGCCATCGCGACAAACAAGCAATCTAACACATGAGCAAACAAAAAGCAAACGGGCAAAAAGAGGCAAATAGAGAGGGAGGATAGGGAGCGAGAGGGCGAATAAAACGGCAAGGGTGAATTGGGGGGAGAGGAAAACGAGAGGCAAATGGCAAATAATATAATGCGAGAGATAGGGATTGTGATGGGTACTTGGTATATTGACTTTTTGCGTAGACTCCCCGGCAACGGCGCCAGAAATCCTTCTTGCTATGTCTTGAGCTTGGTTGGTTTTCCCCGAAGAGGAAGGGATGATGCAGCAGAGTAGCGTAAGTATTTCCCTTAGTTTTTGCGAACCAAGGTATCAATCCAGTAGGAGCCCACGCTCAAGTCCCTCGTACCTACACAAAGCGATAGCTACTCACAACCAACGCGATTAGGGGTTGTCAAGCCCTTCACGGTCACTTACGAGAGTGAGATCTGATAGATAGAATATTTTTGGTATTTTTGATATAAAGATGCAAAGTAAAAAGTAAAAGCAAAGTAAATAGCAAAACAATATAAAAGTGATGGAGATTGATATGATGAGAATAGACCCGGGGGCCATAGGTTTCACTAGTGGCTTCTCTCAAGAGCATAAGTATTCTACGGTGCGTGAACAAATTACTGTTGAGCAATTGATGGAGTTGAGCATAATTATGAGAATACCTAGGCATGATCATGTATATAGGCATCACGTCCGTGACAAGTAGACCGAAACGATTCTGCATCTACTACTATTACTCCACTCATCGACCGCTATCCAGCATGCATCTAGAGTATTAAGTTAAAAACAGAGTAACGCCTTAAGCAAGATGACATGATGTAGAGAGATAAATTCATGCAATATGAAATAAACCTCATCTTGTTATCCTCGATGGCAACGATACAATACGTGCCTTGCTGCCCCTTCTTTCGCTGGGTAAGGACACCGCAAGATCGAACCCAAAGCTAAGCACTTCTCCCATGGCAAGAACTACCAATCTAGTTGGCCAAACCAAACGGATAATTCGAAGAGACTTGCAAAGATAACCAATCATGCATAAAAGAATTCAGAGAGGATTCAAATATTATTCATAGATAGACTTGATCATAAACCCACAATTCATCGGTCTCAACAAACACACCGCAAAAAAGAAGATTACATCGAATAGATCTCCACAAGAGAGGGGGGGAACTTTGTATTGAAATCCAAAGAGAGAGAAGAAGCCATCTAGCTACTAACTATGGACCCGAAGGTCTAAGGTAAACTACTCACACTTCATCGGAGAGGCTATGATGATGCAGAAGCCCTCCGTGATGACGGCCCTCTTCCGGCGGAGCTCCGGAACAGGCCCCAAGATGGGATCTTGTGGATACAGAAAGTTGCGGCGGTAGAAATAGGTTTTTGGCTCATGTTCTGATCATTTGGGGGTACGTGTGTATATATAGGAGGAAGGAGTACGTCGGTGGAGCACCGAGGGGCCCACGAGGCAGGGGGTCGCGCCCTAGGGGGGGCGCCCCCACCCTCGTGACCTCCTCTTTGATCCCTTGCAATAGGGTCCAAGTCTCCTGGATCACGTTCATGAGAAAATCACGTTCCTGAAGATTTTATTCCGTTTGGACTCTGTTTGATATTCCGTTTATCTAAAACACTGAAATAGGCAAAAAAATAGCAATTCTGGGTTGGGCCTCCGGTTAATAGGTTAGTCCCAAAAATAATATAAAAGTGGAAAATAAAGCCCAATATAGTCCAAAACAGTAGATAATATAGCATGGAGCAATCAAAAATTATAGATACGTTGGAGGCGTATCACCCCACACCAATCAATCATACATATTTAGAGCAGTTTTTATTGCTTTGCACCGATGAAAACTTACTTGAAAGATCTTACTCAATCCATAGGTAGATATGGTGGACTCTCATGGCAAAACTGGTTTAGGGGTATTTGGAAGCACAAGTAGTATTTCTACTTGGTGCTGAGAATTTGGCTAGCATGAGGGGGAAAGGCAAGCTCAACAAGTTAGAGGATCCATGACAACATACGTTATCTCAGATATAAGAAAGGCATAACTCATTACCTTGTCTTCCTTGTCCACCATCAGCTCTTTAGCATGTCATATTTTAATGAGTGCTCCCAATCATAAAAGATGTCAATGATAATATATCTATATGTGAAACCTCTCTTTCCTTATTACTTCCTATTAATTGCAACAATGACCAAAGCTATGTCTGCCAACTCCCAACAACTTTTAATCATCATACTCTTTCTATGTGAAGTCATTACTCTCAATAAGATCAATATGAACTCTTTGTTTCTTTTTGTTCTTTTCTATTTTCTTTTATTCACCCAAGATCATGGCAAAATAATCAAGCCCGTGACTCAACACTAATCTTTATTATATATAGCTCACGGACTCAATTACAAAGAGAGATCATAAAGCAAACTCAAAACTAGATCATGCCATAAACTTTATTCTACTAGATCAAGATACTACTAATAAGATCGAACTAAGAAAAACGATAAATATAGGAGTTGTGATTGTGATACGATACCGGGGCACCTCCCCCAAGCTTGGCAGCTGCCAAGGGGAGTGCCCATACCCATGTGATTATGTCTCCTTTGTCGGTGAAGAAGGTGGAGGTGTTGTTGATGATGCAGGCTTAGTTGATGGCTTAGGCTTCTCCCTTAATTTGCGCTTGAGGACGGCATTTTGATCCCTCAGATCATCAATCTCCCACTCCAGGGTTAATATCTTTTTGCATAGGTCCTGCTTATTTTCCTGCAAGAGACGAAAATGGATAAATTCGAACTTGGGTTTCTTTACCCTATCAGGGAGACTTGACTTTTTGAACTCCGCGTGCATGTCCCCAGGTTGAGCAATGGGGCTTCATCTTCATCTGAGCTCGTCTCCTCCTTCCCCTTGGGTTCATAGTCCTCCTCTTCCTCTGTGGTCCAACCATCGTGTTCCACATCTCCATAGACCTTGGGATTTGCTAAGTAATCATCTACATAGCTTTCTCCTTCTGAATCCTGGGAAGACATGTTGATTTAATCTGCAACGGGACAGCTCGAACGAAAACAGAGGATAATTGCGTGATACGGGAGTCAAAACCTTTGGGAGAATATATAATGAATTTTTACCAACCAAAATACGTATCGTGCAAGAAAACGGAGTCCGGAGGGCACACAAGGTGCTCACGAGGTAGGGGGCGCGCCCACCACCCTCATGGGGCCCTCGTGTCCTTCCCGGACTGCTACTTATTTTTCTATTTTGCTAAATATTCCAAAACGGAGAAAAATATTGCCTTAAAAATTGTTTTGGAGTCGGTTTACTTACCGTACCACATACCTATTCCTTTTCGGAGTCTGAAATGTTCCGGAAAGTGTTCCTTATGTATTCCTCCGGGGTTATGGTTTCAGTAATATTGGTTTCAACATTTATGAGATTACCTGAGATATAATGTTTGATTCTTTGGCCGTTTACCACCTTCGGATTTGTGCCCTCGAAGTTGTTGATTTTTATGGCACCGGAACGATAAACCTCTTCGATAACATAGGGGCCTTCCCATTTAGAGAGAAGTTTTCCTGCAAAAATCTTAAATGAGAGTTATATAGCAATACATAATCACCTACATTAAACTCACTCTTTTGTATCCTTTTATCATGCCATCTTTTAACTTTTTCTTTAAACAACTTGGCATTTTCATAAGCTTGGGTTCTCCATTCATCAAGTGAGCTAATATCAAATAACCTCTTCTCACCGGCAAGTTTAAAATCATAGTTGAGCTCTTTAATAGCCCAATATGCCTTATGTTCTAGTTCGAGAGGTAAGTGACATGCTTTTCCATAAACCATTTTATACGAAGACATAACCATAGGATTTTTGTATGCAGTTCTATTAGCCCATAATGCATCATCAAGTTTCTTGGACCAATTCTTTCTAGACCTATTAATAGTCTTTTGCAAAATTAATTTGAGCTCTCTATTGCTCAACTCTACTTGACCACTAGACTAAGGGTGATAAGGAGATGCAATTCTATGATTAACGTCATATTTAGCAAGCATTTTACGGAGAGCACCACGAATAAAGTGTGAACCACCATCAGTCATTAAATATCTAGGGACTCCAAACCTCGGGAAAATAACTTCCTTAAGCATTTTAATAGAAGTGTTATGATCAGCACTACTATTTGGAATAGCTTCTACCCACTTACTAACGTAATCAACAGCAACTAGAATATGTGTGTATCCATTAGAGGTAGGAAAAGGTCCCATATAATAAAAGCCCCAAACATCAAACGGTTCAATAACAAGAGAATAATTCATAGGCATTTCTTGACGTCTACTAATATTACCAACTCTTTGACATTCATCACAAGACAAGACAAACTTACGGGCATCCTTGAAAAGAGTAGGCCAATAAAAACCAGACTGCAATACCTTATGTGCAGTTCTATCTCCAGCGTGGTGTCCTCCATAAGACTCGGAGTGGCACTTGCGTAGGATCTGTTCCTATTCATGCTCAGGTACACAACGTCTAATAACACCATCTACTCCTACTTTATAAAGATGTGGATCATCCCAAAAGTAATGTCTTAAATCCTAGAAAAACTTCTTCTTTTGCTGGTATGTGAAGCTAGGTGGTATAAACTTAGCAACAATATAATTAGCATAATCAGCATACCAAGGGGTACTACGAGAAGTACTTATAACATTTAATTGTTCATCGGGAAAGCTATCATTAATAGGTAGTGGGTCATCAAGAATGTTTTCTAACCTAGACAAGTTGTCTGCAACGGGGTTCTCAGCTCCCTTTCTATCAACAATATTCAAATCAAATTCTTGTAGCAAGAGAACCCATCTAATAAGTCAAGGTTTAGCATCTTTCTTTTCCATAAGATATTTAATATCAGCATGATCAGTGTGAATAGTTAAATTAGAATCAACAATATAAGATCTGAACTTATCACAAGCAAAGACAACTGCTAAAAGTTCTTTTTCAGTAGTAGCATAATTTCTTTTAGCATTGTCTAGAGTCTTACTAGCATAATGAATAACATTTAATTTCCTATCAACTCTTTGCCCTAGAACAGCACCTACAGCATAATCACTAGCATCACACATAATTTCAAAGGGTAAATTCCAATCAGGTGGCTGAACAACAGGTGCAGAGACTAATGCTTTCTTAAGTATTTCAAATGCTTCTACACAATCATCATCAAAGACAAATGGTATATCTTTTTGCAATAAATTAGTTAGAGGCCGAGAAATTTTTGAGAAGTCCTTAATGAACCTCCTGTAAAATCCGGCGTGACCAAGGAAACTTCTTATACCTTTGATGTCTTTGGGACATGGCATCTTTTCAATAGCATCAACCTTGGCTTTATCAACTTCAATACCTCTTTCAGAAACTTTATGCCCCAAGACAATACCTTCATTAACCATAAAGTGGCACTTTTCCCAATTTAAGACAAGATTAGTTTCTTCACATCTCTGCAAAACTCGATCAAGATTGCTCAAGCAATAATCAAACGAGGAACCATAGACGGAAAAATCATCCATGAAAGCCTCACAAATCTTTTCACAAAAGTCAGAGAATATAGCCATCATGCACCTTTGAAAGACAGCAGGTGCATTACATAAACCAAAAGGCATACGTCTATAAGCAAAAGTACCAAAAGGGCATGTAAAAGTAGTCTTTGATTGATCTCTAGCCAACACAGGTATTTGAGAGAAACCAGAATAACCATCTAGAAAGCAATAGTGTGTATGTTTGCATAATCTTTCTAGCATTTGATCAATAAAAGGTAAGGGGTAATGATCTTTCTTAGTAGCTTTATTTAATTTGCGGAAATCAATTACCATCCTATAACCTGTGATAATTCTTTGTGGAATCAATTCATCTTTATCATTAGGAACAACAGTAATACCTCCCTTCTTAGGGACACAATGGACAGGACTTACCCACTCACTATCAGCAACGGGATAGATTATACCTGCCTCCAAAAGCTTTAGTATTTCTTTTCTTACCACTTCTTTCATTTTAGGATTCAGACGTCGTTGAGGATCACGAAATGGTTTGGCATCTGCTTCCAAATTTATTTTATGTTGACATAGAGTGGGACTAATGCCCTTAAGATCATCAAGAGTATATCCAATAGCAGCACGATGCTTCTTTAGAGTTTTCAATAATCTTTCTTCTTCATGCTCTGTAAGGTTAGCACTAATAATAAAAGGATATATCTTCTTTTCATCAAGATAAGCATATTTAAGATTATCAGGCAATGGTTTAAGCTCAAACACGGGATCACCCTTGGGTGGAGGAGGATCCCCTAAAATTTCAACAGGCAAATTGTGTTGCAAAATAGGTTCCTGTTTAAAGAATACTTCATCTATTTCCCTTCTTTCATTCATGAACATATCATTTTCATGGTCTAGCAAATAATGTTCTAAAGGATCACTAGGAGGTACGGCCAATAGAAGAAAGACCAATAATTTCATCCTTACTAGGTAATTCTTCCTCACGATGTTGTTTACTAAATTTAGAGAAATTAAAATCATGAACCATATCACCCAAGCCAACAGTAACAACATTCTTTGTGCAATCTATGGGAGCATTGACAGTATTCAAGAAGGGTCTACCAAATATAATGGGAAAAAAGCTATCTTGTGGAGAAGTAAGAACAAGAAAATCAGCAGGATATTTAGTTTTCCCACATAAGACTTCAACATCTCTAACAATTCCAATTGGTGAAATAGTACCTCTATTGGCAAGTTTAATTATGACATCAATATCTTCTAACTCAACAGGTGCAATTTCACAGAAGCCATGATAACAATGATCTCCTATTTTAACATCATTCTTAATTTCTTCGTATAAAGTATGCGGTATAACACTAGCACAAGCACTCATATCACAGAAGCAATGATAACAATGATCTCCTATTTTAACAGAAATAACAGGCATGCCTACCACAAGTCTATGTTTATCTTTATCACAAGGTTTAGCAATTCTAGCAGTTTCACCTTCGAACTGAATAACATGCCCATCAATATTATCAGACAAGAGATCTTTAACAATAGCAATATTAGGTTCTATTCTAACTTGCTCAGGAGGTGTATAAGTTCTAATATTGCTTTTACAGACAATAGTTGAAGCTTTAGCATGATCCTTTATTCTAACAGGGAAAGGTGGTTTCTCAACATAAGAAGTAGGAACAATAGGATCATTATAAGTGATAGTCTTTTCTTCAACTTTAATAGGTGTAGTTACTTTTACTTCTATGGGAGGATGATATTTAAACCACTTCTCCTTAGGGAGATCAACATAAGTAGCAAAAGATTCACAGAAAGAAGCTACTATCTCAGAGTCAAGTCCATATTTAGTGCTAAACTTAGAGAAAATATCGGTATCCATAAAAGATTTAACACAATCAAACTTAGGTGTCATACCTGACTCCTTACCTTCGTCGAGGTCCCAATATTCAGAGTTGTGTTTAATTCTATCCAATAAATTCCATCTGAATCCAATAGTCTTCATCATAATAGAGCCAGGACAAGAAGTATCGAGCATGGTGCGATTGTTATCAGAAAGCCGAGCATATAAATTTTGGAATAATCATTTCTCTTGAGAGCTCATGGTTGGGGCATGAATATAACAGTGATTTAAGCCTCCCCCAAGCTTGAGCGATGCTTTCCCCTTCGCGAGGCCAGAAATTATATATATATATATATATATATATATAATTGCGATCACGATGAACAAGATGCATAGGGTAATACTTTTGATGAAATTCCAACTTCAATATTTTATAGTCCCATGATCTCATATCATCACATAGCCTGTACCATATCAATGCGTCTCCCTTCAAAGATAAAGGGAAGACCTTCTTCTTAGCAACATCATCGGGTATACCTGCAAGCTTAAATAATCCACAAACTTCATTCACATATATTAAGTGCTCATCAGGATGCTTTGTTCCATCTCCTGTAAAAGGGTTAGCTAGCAGTCTTTCCATCATACCCGTAGGAAATTCAAAAGGAGTTTCATTTTCAATTGGTTCAGTAGGTTGAGGAGCAACTCTTTGCTCTACTGGACGGGGTGAAGATACCCCGAACAAGCCCCTCTGAGAATTACTTTCCATAGTAACAAGTGACAGTAAATTTCAGCACACAATATAAATTTTTCCTTACCAAATTCCACTTACCAAAGGCGCTACACTCCCCGGCAACGGCGCCAAAAAAGAGTATTGATGACCCACAAGTATAGGGGATCTATCGTAGTCCTTTTGATAAGTAAGAGTGTCGAACCCAACGAGGAGTAGAAGGAAATGATAAGCGGTTTTCAGCAAGGTATTCTCTACAAGTACTGAAATAAGTGGTAACAGATAGTTTTGTGATAGGATAATTTGTAACGAGCAATAAGTAACAAAAGTAAATAAAGTGCAGCAAGATGGCCCAATCCTTTTGTAGCAAAGGACAAGCCGGAACAAACTCTTATAATAGGAAAAGCGCTCCTGAGGACACATGGGAATATCGTCAGGCTAGTTTTCATCACGTTCATATGATTCGCGTTCGATACTTTGATAATTTGATATGTGGGTGGACCGGTGCTTGGGTGTTGTTCTTACTTGAACAAGCATCCCACTTATGATTAACCTCTATTGCAAGCATCCGCAACTACAACAAAAGTATTAAAAGTATTAAGGTAAACCTAACCATAGCATGAAACATATGGATCCAAATCAGCCCCTTACGAAGCAATGCATAAACTAGGGTTTAAGCTTCTGTCACTCTAGCAACCCATCATCTACTTATTACTTCCCAATGCCTTCCTCTAGGCCCAAATAATGGTGAAGTTTTATGTAGTTGACGTTCACATAACACCACTAGAGGCTAGACAACATACATCTTATCAAAATATCAAACGAATACCAAATTCATATGACTACTCATAACAAGATTTCTCCCTTGTCCTCAGGAATGAACGTAATTACTCACAAAGCATATTCATGTTCATAATCAGAGGGGTAATAATATGCATATAGGATCTGGACATATGATCTTCCACCAAATAAACCAACTAGCATCAACTACAAGGAGTAATCAACACTACTAGCACCAATCCCGGACTCCCGGACTTGGAGACAAGAATTGGATACAAGAGATGAACTAGGGTTTCGAGATGAGATGGTGCTGATGAAGATGTTGATGGAGATTGCCCTCTCCCGATGACAGGAGCGTTGGTGATGATGATGGCGATGATTTCAGTTTCCCCGGCAGAATAGCCCTGCCGGAGCTCTAGATTGGATCCGCCAAGGTTCCGCCTCGTGGCGGCGGAGTCTCGTCCCGAAAAGTTCCTTCTTATTTTTTTCTCATCGAAAGACCTCATATAGGAGAAGATGGGCGTCGGAGAGCCACCAGGGGGCCCACGAGGTAGGGGCGCGCCCTAGAGGGGCGCCCCCCACCCTCGTGAGAAGGGTGTGGGCCCCCTGGCCTTCATCTTTGGCAAGGATTTTTCTTTATTTATTTTAAGACGTTCCGTCGAGTTTCAGGACTTTTGGAGTTGCACAGAATAGGTCTCTAATATTTGCTCCTTTTCCAGACCAGAATTCCAGCTGTCGGCATTCTCCCTCCTTATGTAAACCTTGTAAAATAAGAGAGAATAGCCATAAGTATTGTGACATAAAGTGAAATAACAGTCCATAATGCAATAAATATCGATATAAAAGCATGATGCAAAATGGACGTATCAACCACACACTGGAGTAGGGTATTACACCACATCCGTGGCCCGAACCAGTATAAACCTCGTGTCCTTTGTGTGTTCTCCTTTCCAGCCTAGATTTCTTGCGAGCCATAGAAGCGCGAGTCGGTAGGGGAAAGATCTTCGTGTGCACCCCAGAGTTCGAACCTTAAGGGTCTGTCGGAACCCGAAATCCGACATTCCTTTTCTTCGAAACCCTAAAAAAGGCAAAAAAAAACATCAATTCTGAGCTGGGCCTCCGGTTAATAGGTTAGTCCCAAAAATAATATAAAAGTGGAAAATAAAGCCCAATAATGTCCAAAATAGTAGATAATATAGCATGGAGCAGTCAAAAATTATAGATACATTGGAGACATATCAGGAAATAGGGTAGACGGTCGTGGATCGTCCAAGCGGTCGAGGGTCGAGGATCGCCGATGGGTCGAGAGGTTGCCTAGTGTCAAAGTATTGAAGAAATCCATGGCTTCATCATTAGCTGAAAGTAACCGGGGCATGATGGTATGAAGTTGTGCAAAGTTATTTTGGAACGGAGTCCCGGATAGGATAATTCGCTTTTTTGTATGAAGTTATGCAAAGGCCTTCCAAATAGCGATATTCGGAAGGCTCTTGCTGAACTTTGTACGAAAAAGCGAATTATCCTATCTGGGACTCCGTTCCAGAACAACTTTGCAGAACTTCGTACCATCATGCGCCTGTTACTTTCGCCTAATGATGAAGACATGGCTTTGTTGAATCCTTTGACACTAGACAAACGTGACATGAGGGGGTCGAGGGTCGGGAAATAGGGTCGAGGGTCGTGGATCGCGGAGCAGTTGAGGGTCGAGGGTCCAGATTTATCAAGAATGCCCCCATTATGGATGTGCACAAGTTGATCCAAACCCGAGAAGCGCTGCCGAGGCCACCCAAATTTACCAAGTTAAAAGAGTGTTGTCGTCGAGGCCACCCCGAACCCTTGAAGCATTGCCGAGGCCACCCCAAACCCTAGAGAAGCGTCGAGGCCACTAATATGATTCCTTGTTGTGATTAGCTAGCTAGGTCTATGTTTGCCACTAATATATCCATCTGTCATGTTTGTATAATAATTGCCATGTTCTAATACTTGCAGAAACTATGGAGCACGGCCGAGATGAGGAAGCATATCAGGTGTTGGGGGACATAATCGCAGCCGGAGCTGATGTATTGTCGTATCTCAACGATGGTCTGGAAGGACAAGGTGAAGAAGCAGGCTACGGTTATCGAACAATGGAGGAGGAAGGACATCATTATGATGGATCCGATGCCCGAATGCCGGTGGAAGAAGGACACCGTCATGACGGCTCCGGTGACTGAACAGAGTCCGGCTAGGTATATATATATATTAAGCCTATGCTGACTATAGCTAATTGATGCATTAATTGTTTTGGTATGTACACATATTAACTCTCTTCTTTCTTCTTTTCTAGCCCTCCAGATCGAGCAACACTTCGGTAACGAGACGAGGCCCGAAGAAAAAGTTGCGCCAGGATGAAAGGTTCACGATCACAGCAATCGCGCGCGATGGCCAACCGATTGAACCCATCCGGACCAAGGAGGCATTTTCTGCTCAGTGCGGGGTTCTTGTTAGGGACATGATCCCGATCAGCATCCACCAATGGTATAAGCCTAAGAACGAAGACCCTGAGGTGTCTTATGTCAACGATAGGCAGAAAGATGATCTTTGGACCACACTGAAGGCAAATTTCACCCTGCCGCCAGAGGAGGATCCGGAGAAGCCAGCTATAGAGCCATTGGTCAAGTCTCATGCTCTTAAGAAGATGGCAGATCTACTCAGGAGGTGGAAGAATGAGCTGAAAACAAAGTTTGTCGACAAAGAAAAGACACCAGAATTCAACGGCCGGTTTGAGAAGATCAGAGATCACTAGGACGCATTTTTGGCCCACAAGACATCGGACAAGAGTAAGAAGATGTCAGCGACAAACAAGATAAATGCTGTGAAGAAGGAGCATCACCATCGCACGGGGTCAGTTGGCTACCTCAAAGCCGGCGGTTGTGGGCAAAGGCTGAGAATGACCTGCTTGATAAAGGGGTCGAACCAGAGACATTGAACTGGCTAGACTGTTCAAGGACTTGGTTCTTCGGGGTTGGCCAAACCTTGGACCCTGAAATAGGGAAGTGCATTTGGATGAATGAGCAACTGTGAATACCCGTCATGAAGCTTCGGGAGTATATCGCCGCAGCGCAGGAAGGGACGTTCGTTCCCGACAGAGAAAACGACAAGCTCACAATGGCCCTCGGGAATCCTGAGCACCCTGGACGGACACTAGGCACGCCAGGCTCCGTTTCGTAGAAGGCTGGGTTTCCAGACGCAGACGGTTACAAAGGCCAGGAGAGAAGGAGGGCAGTGGAGCAGACCCAACTGCAGGCGCTGCACGCAAGGGTAAAAGCGCTAGAGGAACGAGAAGCAGTTCACAGCATGCGACCTGCCGAAGCCACCCCGCCATCTCAATGGAGAAGCAGCGTGGCTTCCACCGAGCTGCTTCAGGATCCTGTCTTCATGGCTCCTGCTAGCTACCCCATGGATGCTATCACGGAGTCTCAACATTGCCACCTTGTGACGCAATGGCAGAACTTCAAAGTCAAGGCGGCCGTCGGCTCTGTTGCACCTCCTGAACCCGGCACAACTTTTCACTTCCGGCCAATTCCAGAAGGATGTGCTAGGGTGATGGTGGATGAAATAATGGAGGGATTTGATGAGCTCGAGCTTGACCACCCTACCGGTGAAGGGGAGACTCGGTTGGGTTCTGCTCTGAAGACTCCATGTCTATGGTGGAAGGAGCTCATCAACCTTCCAAACTGGATGCCTCCGCCTCCTCCTCCTCCTCCGGCAAGTCAGGGCACTCCGCCTCCGCCTCCTCCTACGGCAAGTCAGGGCACTCCGCCTCCTCCTACGGCGAGTGATTAGGGCACTCCGCCTCCTTCTCCAGCGCGTAGCGGCTGTCGGTGTCAAAACCGGCAGATCTCGGGGTAGGGGGTCCCAAGCTATGGATTCTTAGATCAATGGTAACAGGAATGAAGGAGACGATGTTTTACCCAGGTTCGGGCCCTCTTGATGGAGGTAAAACCCTACGTCATGCTCTTGTTTATATTGATGAAATATCAAGTACAGAGTTGATCTACTGCGAGATCATATGTTGTGGTCTAAAACCTGAGGGTATGATGAATAATGTCATAATAATCTATCGACTAGCCTGGCCTCGGCTTATATAATGTACCAAGGGCCTAGGATAACAAGATTCCTAGTCAAATACGTTGGTGGAGAGGAGTCCTTGTCTTGATCACCAAGTCTTGTAAAATACTCCTTGTATGCGGCATGGGCTGCCCGAAGTGGCCCATGAGTGGACCGCCATGGGGGTCCTCGGCCCAATCCACCTGGTCGGGAGACGATGTGGTGAGTACCCCCTAGTCCAGGACACCATCAGTAACCCCTGAACCGGTCTTCAAGTTGGGGACGCTCCTTGGTTCTTTCAAACTGTTCTTCGTCTTCGGTCGTCGATCTTGAAAACTGGTTCAACAAATCTTCTCATCTCCTATCTTGAGGATTGCCGAGCTAAATCTAAAGATCTCACCCGTCGGGTATCCGAGGAGCCATTTAAGTCTTTGGCCTTTATCAATGCCTGGTTTATTTTTATGCCACACCTCGGGTTTGAAGTGTTTGTCATGCGGCAGGGTTCTCTTGCATCCGAGCTCCATCGCCGGACTGCATTCGAGGTATCTTTTTATAGCCGAGCACCAACGCCGGACCGCTTCCAAGCTCCAACACCGGAATGTATCCGAGCTCCAACGCCGGACTGTATCCGAGCTCTAGCGCTGGACTGTATCCGAGCTCTAGCGCCGGACTATATCCGAGGTGTCATAGATCACGTTGGCTTGAAAAAGTTTGAAGGGGGTTATCTGAGTTTAACGCTGAAAAGTTCTCTATGGAACGAGCCATTCGAATCCGAGCTTTATGCCGGACTACTTCCGAGCTCCAATGATGGTCAGCGTCCGAGGTCTTGTAAACTACCTCGGTCTTTTAAAAGATTGAACGAATTTAGCCGAGCAAAATGCTGGAAATGACCTCTATGGAGCCATCCACTAGCGCTCGAGCTTTATGCCGGACTGCTTCTGAGGTGGTGCACCACCCCGACCGCGGGCTGATTTTTTGTGAATATTTTTGATTGGTGCAATTTATTTTCTACCGAGATATATAGCCAGTATATGTATATCCAGTAGCCCTCAAGTTGTGTGTCGGTCTAAAACCCGAGATGCACCTGAAGGAAAACATAAAATTGCTGATCCTAGTAGCCCCTGAGACTCATGTCAATTTGCAAAATCGGCCTGAGGATCAACTCCAAGCTCGACAGCATACATAGGAATAGGAACGCAGTGTAATATATTAGAAATAATGATCGACAGACGGGCCCCTGAGAGAGGGTCATGAGAAATCGCTGTGATATATTAGCTTGATGCAGGATAAGTCCCAGATGGTATGTATTGTTGTCCGAAGACGCTCTTGTCCATAGTTCGGTCATGTTGAACACTGAGCACTTTGAATTTTATGCATTGAATAGGCAATGCAGTAGCCGCCGAGACACTAGTCGGGTGGCAACACCAGACCAGGGGATCAATGTACCCCTTTAATATTAGTGAATGATAAGCCCGAAGCCCAGTAGCCCCGAGCCTTAATGCGGGCACGGGTGGCCGAATTAAGGATCGATATCCAGAGTAAAATCACAAATTATGTGTAATGATTCTATGTATCCAAGTACATTACATCATTAATGCTCGGATCCGCATTGTACAAAACTTTGTTGACCGACTATCAGCTTCAACCTCCTCGGCCATAAGCCGATGAGTGTTTGTCCTACTTTATAAAGCCTTTCCAAGGGCAAAGTTTTACGACAAACAAGGCAATCCGGCCATATGGTTTTATAAACAAAGGTATGCGGGGATATATGTTATATTACTTTTGAATGTAAGAAACATCATCCAAGGAAAATAGTCTCACTATCGGTTCCTTTCTTTGGGTTGTCATGCTGATCATGATAATGAAACCTCACCTCCGATCAATGTGGGAGGAAAATATTGAGGATGTAGCTTGGGGAAAGTTCCTGAACTATGTAGTCCATAGCGAACCTAAATTTTCACTTCCGTCGTTGCCGACCAATTATATCCTTTAAGATCGCTAGCTTTCGGCTTCACCCAATCTGAGGTACTAACTCGGATGACCCGGTAGTAACAATCACAGGGGTGCTCCCTTTACCGCCTAGCTGAACAATCGGGAACGTAGGGGTAAGCGCAGGAGCCAGGCAACCCAGCTTGGCCAAAATCTGAAGTAAGATTGATGCATACTTATGGCTTTATAACGATGATTGCAGAAGGTAGCCCTCGTATATAAAATACGAACACCGATGATATATTTATTTTGATTCCGTTGCGACCGTTTATCACTTGAAAGTGGCCCATCGTCGGCTTCCACCCCCTTGTAGATGCTACACAGGGTGTTTCCGCAATAACAGGACAACCCTTAGCCGACGTCTCGGTGCCCGAAGGCGGTTGTGTTAGCAGAAACGAGGCAATCAGATATGCGGGCTTTATAACTTTCACTTAGTCATAGGAGCTTTAAACTGGGGAAGCTAGCTACGAGCCCCCGGTTAGTGTTCGGCACCGACCAAATTCTAGCCATTATCACTTCGGCCAATGTTATGAAAGGCCCATCGTTTAACACGGGGTAATTGGTATCGATCTATAGTTTGATACCGTCAACGGGTCGCTGACCATTTTACGCCCATTGTGACAGTCAGTTTTCGGCTTTCTCCACTAAGATGCTTAACCATTTGAGCTAGAAGCACAATTGTAGTGGTTCTCCCTTTGCACACCTAGTCGAACAAAGCGGAACGTAGGAGGCAAGCACAGGAGCCGGGCAACCCAACTATTGACCAAAGACACAATTCGAAACCGATGCATATATAGCAATATCCGAGAATTTTTGTGCCGAATCTCTAAAGTTGTCCTGCTGCACTACGAGACTTATGATGGAAACAAACAAATAGTTTAAAAGTGCCATAGGCTTGAAAAACCAAAAAACTTCAGTAAAAACTTTACGCCCGAACTAAATCAAGTCATTTGGCGCCAATCCAAAATTTCATCTTACTTTTGTGCTTCTGTCATGCATTAATATAACACATCCGATCTCAAGACTTCAAGCGGGTCAGTCTATGACTGCAACCTCCTATCCCGAAGGCGGAGTACTGCTCATTGGACCAGTTTAACGAACTAAATCGAGCAGTCACTAGAGAGAAAATGGGCAATCCGGCTATTGACCACACACTCGCGTCGAAAAAGGAGTGATAGAAAAAGATTTTGCAACGACTAGAAAGAAAACACATTTGCTATAAAACGGCTCATATAAATTTAAGAGCCCCCAGTAAACTTGGGTAAAAGAATTTTATGTATAATGCTTGTATGTACCGAAGTACTTATATCATATTTGTGTTCACCCAAACTTTTAAACGCGTCTTAACCGACCGTTGCCTTCTCCCTCTTCGGTCAAGGGACGAAAAGTTTTATGTACTCCACCTGTCGAGAATATCGACGGTGCTTCCGATAACCAGGCAATCAGGCCATAAGGCTGTAACAGACAAAGTGCGCCTAGAGAACTTATGTTATATTACTGACGAAGTGTAAGCAGCATCTTCGAAGAAAATAGTACCCCCATCGATACCTTTCTTCGGTTGCTCATTGTTACTATGAGACTTGTGCAATAGATTTTTGTACTCATGAGTTCCGTTGTGTGCCGACCATGATTGAAAACAATAAGAGCGCTAGCTTTCGGCTTCACCCAGTCTGGGGTCCAAGCTCAGATGACCCGATAGTGACAATCGCAGAGGTGCTCCCTTTACTCGCTAGACGAACAATCGGGAACGTAGGGGTAAACATAGGAGTAAGGCAACCCAGCTTGCGGAACACTTAAGTCAACATGGTGCATATTGTGGCGTAATACATGAACAAGGAACGAAGCCATACAAGTATAATCATATGCAAGAGGAAAAGTTTCATAAAGGAACCCCCCAAGTAAACGGGGTATTTGAATTTGTGTGTCACAAACAAATTTTTGACAAGGAAGTTTTTCACAAACAACTTTTTGCCAAAAAATTATAATGCTTGAACCGAACAAAATTGAAAACTAAAAGTTTTTGAGCATGAAAGCGACTTAGCTGGTTAATGTGCTCGGTATTGATGACGCGGTCCGAGCTTACGGCGGGATGAGCTCCCAGCCCCCAAGCCGATCCCAAGGTGGTAGAGCAAAGAGCTCGACACTCCGAAGTGGCGACATAGCACGGCCGATGCAGGCCGGCTGTGTGACGCCGAAGTACCCGGCGTGGGTTAATGAAGTGACGACAAAGCCCCTAGTCCAGCTGAGGTGACGTGGTATGTCGATACGCCGAGGTGACAGCGCTGCCCAATCCGGATCATTTACCTGTGCACAGAAGATAGTGCAAGCCGGAGATAATAGTAATAATAATAATTTTTTTTAAAAGGATCCATGATTAATAATTTATGCAAAGTGAGTAATAAAAGAAATATGGCCTGTGTGCTAAACACTCAATGAGGTAGAGCTCCCTAAGCGATGCCGAAGTCCGAGGCAACCGAACATGACGGTATGGCAATTCGACCAACAAGATGACCACGCGAGCCGATTTAGGCTGATTGGGACGACGACGTCGTCTTGCTGAAGTGACCGTGCACAGTCAAAGTCGATTACCTACATATGTAAAATAGTGTAGCCAACAATAATAATATAAATATATAAAAATCCTCGCGTAATTAATTTACGCAAAATAATTTATTTAAAGATATGTGGCCTGGCGCCGAAGTCAATGTCGATGCAGGGCGTCGGCGTGATGCGGTAAAGGCGTGGCAAAGCCGAACCACCACGCGACCTCGTTAATGCGGCCACCATTTGATAGACCTGTGTACAGATGATGCAACAAGTCAGAGTAATAGTTCATCGGGAAAAATAAACCCAAACAAGCAAAAAACACTAGGATTAATAGCACCTGGTTTTTTTAGCAATCCGAAGAAAGGTGACCCTCAAAATTGGGACTCGAACCGCACACCCATTGCCTGATGGGCGATAAAGCGACGGCATGACGATGCTGGCAAAGGTTGGCTCGCTGAGGCAAAGCCCCCGGGCTAGCTCGTGACGAAGTTGGTCGGCTGGTGACACCGAAGTCACCGTAGTATGTTGATGAAGAAATAGCAAAGTCCCCGATCCAGCCGAGGTGTCGAAGCCTCCATGTCAGCCGATGAGTCGAAGCAGGTCGGCTGGTGATGCCGAAGTCAGCGGAGTAGGTTTGATGAAGATATGTGAAGCCCCCGGTCCAGCTGAGGTGACGGAGCAGGTCGGTAAGGAGATGTTGCAGCTGCCGTGTCAGCCGAGGTGTTGAAGTAGTTCGGCGTGATGGACATCGGCTTGAAGAAGCAACAGTGCGGCCATGCCGACGCAGGTCGTAATTTGTGACGCGGTCAATGTTGGCTTGATGAAGTGACCGTGCGGCGATGTCGGTGTGCCTGCTCCGTGTGATCCATGGGATGGCGATGTTGGTGATGATTTATCCTTTGTAATTCTGAACTCTTGTTCGGCTCGCCGAGATGATGATCCGAAGAAGTTGAGCTCGGCTCAACAAAGCGACGACGTGTCTAGTGCAGGTCGGCAGCCGTGAATCAATATTGCCGGACTGGTTTGACACCAGCATGACGGTGAAGATTACCTCCTAAAAGAAGCAAAAATTGTAAGCATGTGTTCGAAAACAAAACACAATACCCTAGAAAAAGATTTTTTTTCAAAAAGGTTATCCAATATCTCGTTCATGAAGAGAGATGAACTCAGGTCGGGTTCGTGTTCGCGCAGAAAACAGATCCGAAAAGGGATGCACTAATCGGAAGGTTCCCAGAGTTTGAACGGTCGGATCGGGTTGAAATTTTGAGAGGTGGTAGATATGGAAATTCCGCAGCTATTGAACGGTTGGATCTTCCAAATAACATCCGAGCTGGGCTCTGAACACCACGCCCTAAACTCGTCCTGATTCCCGTCCAGACTTGACAGAGTTCCGGTATATCGGAGATCGGCGGATATTACTCCATCGGAACGCGACGAAATTTTACAGGGTTGTTGTAGACTCAATTCCGCATAATTTCACCAAAGGAATCATCAAAGCGATGCTCGAGGAGGTGGTGGCAGCGGATACAAGTTTGCTATCCGGAAGAATAGCACGGTCGCCCGAGGGCAATGTTGACGTTGACCCCCGAGCTCCAAGGATGATTCCTCCATGATCATAATAAAGATCGGAGTTGATGTTTGATGAAGGCCCTCGTCCAAACATGAGGATTGGAGACAGGACACAGTCCTAGGTCAAGGCAAGGTGACCGGTCGAGCCGGCGGCGAAGACGCCGACTTCGTAATTGATCTGCAGGTGAGCCATTGATCTTTTGCCGATCACACAGCGGATCTCTCAATAAAAGCACCATTATCGGTGTCAAAACCGGCAGATCTCGAGGTAGGGGCCCCGAGTTGTGGATTCTCCGAACAATGGTAACAGGAACGAAGGAGACGATGTTTCACCCAGGTTTGGGCCCTCTTGATGGAGGTAAAACCCTACGTCCTGCTCTTGTTTATATTGATGGAATATCAAGTACAGAGTTGATCTACCGCGAGATCATATGTTGTGGTCTAAAACCTGAGGGTATGATGAATAATGTCATAATAATCTATCGACTAGCCTGGCCTCGGCTTATATAATGTACCAGAGGCCTAGGATAACAAGAGTCCTAGTCGAATACGTGGGTGGAGAGGAGTCCTTGTCTTGATCATCAAGTCTTGTGAAATACTCCTTGTATGCGGCATGGGCTGCCCGAAGTGACCCATGAGTGAACCGCCATGGGGTCCTCGGCCCGATGCACCTGGTCGGGAGACGATGTGGTGAATACCCCCTAGTCCAGGACACCGTCAGTGGCACTCCGCCTCCTTCTCCTCCTACGCCGGCGTGCCCGAGCAGCCCGCCTCCTTGTCTGCCTCGTCAGCAAGGTCGAAAGAGAGCCGACACCGCTCCGGCTGCTCTGTCTGCTCCGCCTCGTAAGCAAGGAAAGAAGACAGCCGCAGCCGCTCCGTCTGCTCTGGTGTCTAGCAGTACATCCAGAGGTGGGAGGCAATTCAGATTCAGTCCATCTCTAAAGCCTCTAAAGAAGTTACCATACGAGATGACCGAGAAGGAAAACGCGGAGATCTGTCAAGCCCAAGTGAGGGAGTTCTTTGAAACGCAAAGAGCTAAGAAACATCCACCTCCAAAGGAGAAGATAGATCCGGTGAAAGCAAAGCGCACTATCGATGCCCTCAAGAAACCACCACCATCTCCGCCGAAAACTAACTATGAGTGCATTATTGAAAGGTCATATATCGAAGCGGAGCGGAAGGGAAGTACTATCAGTGATCGAAGGTTAGCAGAACAACGAGCTAGGAAAAAAATTGCCAAGCTGGCGAACAAGCGAACCAATCGTGCCCCTCGCTCAAGGTGTCTAGCGATATCGTCGCTAATCATACAGTGATTTTTCCCGGTACCAATCTTGGAGACTACCTGCACGACAATGCACATTATGATACAATGGAGGTGGACGAACACAAATACCAGTATGGGAAGCCTCTCATCAAGATGGAAGTCCTCTAACAACGATGATGCGAAGATTTCATGATTGGTACACGAAAACCTGCAGAGAGTCTAGGGGGAAGGATACTTTGACGCTGAGAGTTAGAGAGGAGCACGACCTCGTTGGAATTAAACTGTTGTCTGTTCCATTTAAGGAGTTCTTCTAGTGGTTCAATCAAAAGGCCCTCGATACATTAACGGTCACTTGCTACCGTCTGTGAGTACTACTTCTGTCACTAAGTCTCTATATATATAGCTCAGCTCTTTCATTGCATGTATATATAATTATCCTCACTATATTATGCAGATTGAAGATCGTCGAATGGAGAAAAGCTGAAATCTATGATATTGGGTTCATTAACACAAATCTCATAGATGAATATACGGTTAAATTTCATATCGAAGACACCGAGGCCAACTTGCTATGATCGTTGCTTCAAAATCAAAACAAAGATAAAATACTCTTTCCTTACAACTTCAAGTGAGTGTTACTATCTTGTGCATATTCAGTTTCCCTTATTGCTTGAGGTTATAGTAATGTAATTGATGAGTTATGCATGCGTGTGCAGGTTCCATTATATTCTCCTAGAGATTAAGCCTTGAGCAGGGACTAGTAACCGTCTTAGACTCGAGATGAAAATCTCCCGAGGACTATGCGGACATGACTAAAATTCTCGAGAAGTAAGTTCAATCGATCATTATCGCACCATATCAAATTTTTTGTTCATTTCCTGATATCAAGTATTTGTTTTCTTTGTCTCGCAGGGTTTGGAAAATATTCACCGCACAAACTCTGGGACTGCTCGGGGAGCTGCGATGGACATACCCGAAAGTAAGTAGTACTAGCTAGCTAGTTTCGCGCATCTCGATCCCGTTGATTCTAGCTACTTTCATCAATACCATTTATAATGCTTCCTTATCAGTTTGATTGACCTCTATTTCTCGTAAAGTGCTTGTGGCAGGAACCCAGGAATGATTACTGTGGATACTACGTTTACGAGTTCACCTACAACGCGACTTGCAAAAAACCCCGAGGCTACTCTAAAAGACAATTTGATGTGCGTAAGCAATAATATTCACAATTCCATTTTATTACCATCATTTGTGTTGAGTTTCATTCACATATATGTATTGACCCCCTTCTTCAAATTAGATGTGGCAGATGCGGAATGAACTCCTACTACAAGATCACATCAAAGCAATTCAAGAGGAATTGGCGGGATTCTTTCTTGACCACGTCATCAATAAAGCCGGAGAATACCATGTAGAGCTTGAGTTCAGATGCTAGGGGACTGTAAGAGATCTTACATTGTATATATATGTAGCCAGCAGCGTCGGATAGATATACGAAAACTTGTTGTTCGACCAATCTCTCGGAGAAGGAGAGGTCGATCACTTCTCTCTGTATATGTTCATGACGATCTTCTGTACTTAATTGTTTCCTTCATTTGCTTACTAGCTAGCGTGTCGAGTCCTCTCTATACGTATAGTACGTAGCGTCGACCAAGCACGGAAATAAGAGAGGACACTTCTCTCTATTAGCTAGCTAATACAATATATGAAACCCCTAAATTAACCCTACAACCCCCCCCCCTCAGAAAAAAACAAAAACCCTAACCCCTGAACTGCTGACGCGTGGAAGCTTATTGGTCCCGATTGGTGCTACCAACCGGGACAAAAGGCCCCCCTGCCTGGGCAAGCCGCAGCAGCCACGTGGAGGCCCATCTGTCCCGGTTGATGTAAGAACCGGGACTAAAGGTGTTGGGCTTTAGTACCGACCCTTTAGTCCCGGTTGCCGAACCGGGACAAATGGGCCTTATGAACCGGGACAAATGGGCCTTTTTTATTAGTATAGGCTCATGGTGTACTGTCTGGGGCCAGTGGCCATGCCTAGATTTACCATCAACAAACACTTGCATCAGAGGCGTGGGATCGTCAGAGCGTCTCAATGAGATTTTGGCGGTATCGTTTCCTCTCGCCATTTGAGCTCCGGTTGACGTCACTTTAGCGTCTGGACCACGTGCGCTTGCATTATGGCTGAACACCTGCTCAGCGTGGATTATTGTTGCTCCTTTTTTTCTATCTGCCTTGACATAGCTTCGGTCTTGTATAACTTTGTTAGTTGTTGGTGTGATTTTTTTTGTGCATTCGTGTTGATTGTGTGCATCCTAACTATGCAAAGGTCGGGTGTGAGATCTTTGTATTTGTATCCTCTTGATGCTTTATATTGAACTAGTAAAATCTACCCTTTGTCGACAAAAAGTACCTGAAGAATAAATGAAATGTCTCTATGATGTGAACAACACAAAAAAATGATCTTGGGATAACTAGCTCTCTTTATCAAGGGATATTCACATTGAATTATTCTTAGTGATATACTTTGGACCCCAAGGTTGGGGACACCAAAAGACACCACAAACATAAGAGCATTTTTCAAGAAATTGCATTCTCCTTGACCAGAACTTAGCTTTTGATTTCATGGATTATATATTTCAAAGGATCATAGGCATCCTCTTAAGATCAATAGGAAAGTTGCACATTTTCTCCCTCTATTGAAAATCTTATCAACCATGTTTTAAGAGATCGGAATTTCAGAATGGATATAGAGCACGAATAACAGAATCTATAACTTCTGCAAAGGAGTTGCAAGCCCCTACCTCAAAACCACATATCGAAAGAGCTAAGAGTACTATGCCTAAGAAAATAATGAAAGCACTTCTTCCTCCAAGAACAACAACTCAAGAAAAGCTTGATAATATGAGCACAAATGATACAATGGGATGCTTCCTTCAATCTCCAACTCAGCTCAATATGTATAGCTCTTGAGATAAGCTTGTATGTTCAATAAAAGCTCAAACAAGATCATGATCAGATCAAGTTTTCCACAAGAAAAGCTCTTCTCCTCCCGTCAGGCGTCCGATCCCCGATGGCCTCAAGGCCATGGGGATGTGGAGGATCTTGGCCCCCCGCCAGCGGGAGGGTCCCCGTTCTCGTTCTTGTTATTAGGTTTTGCGTCTTGGTTGGGGCTATGTGGCGGCAACGATAATGCCCCTTAGTAGAAATAATGTCTCACATGTTCTATCTTTATGGTGCGTCTAGCATCGTCGTAGGGCGTGTTGAGGTGTGTCTCCATCAGATCTCGCGGGATTCGGTCGGTGTTGGCCTTCGGTGGATCTGTTTGGATCCGGTCTAATCTACGACTTTCTTCATCGGCGCTGGTTGCTACTCTAGTGCATTGGTCCTATGGGGCCTTAGCACGACGACTTTCCGTCTGTCTACTACAACAAGATTTATCCAGCGATGGTACTGCTATGATTGATTATGAATAGATTGAAAGTTTCTCGCAAAAAAAAAACATATCATTGTTTAAACTGGTATGATTGCATTATGACAAAACAAACGACATGCAAGGCCATGCTTTCACAAAAACAAAAACAAAAAACAATGCGAGGCCACGGTGCTTCATGAGAAAATGTTGGCTACACGCCTATGCGTACATGGACAAGGCCCGAAATGCAGGAGGGATGGTCTTGTCATCAGAGGAAGGTGCGCATGCTCCTAGGAAGCACCTTCTCGTATCTGTCGAGGTCAGCCTCGTAACGGGAAGTACTGCGGCAAAAATCGTCGTCGTCTTCCTCCGAATCCTGGAGCCACGGGGAGTAGTAGACCGGACTGATGGACCAGGAACGCCAGATTTCTTCCTCTGTGCGAGCGAACCTAGGGCTTTGAACCTCGAGGTGGCAGTCATGGGTCGAGTCGCTGGGGAGTCGCAGCGTTTTGATACGGGCGCACTTCTCTCGCAGCAGCGTGCCCTCGTCATTGCCGCCGCTGTCGTCGCCGTCCATTTTGACATTGAAGCAATGGCGTATGTCCAGAGACTCCAGGCGCGGGCAGTTGTCCAAGATGGCTGCCAGCCCTTTGTTGGTGAGGTCGTTGGCCACGAGCTGCAGCGAGCGCAGCTCATGCATGGCTGCAATCCCCTCGGCATCGGCGTCATTGTTGCCCCATTTCTGTTCTTGGAAGTATTGTTTGTTCATCCTGAAATGCTTCAGCTGTGGGCATGCTCGCCCAAGAACCTCGTACACCTCAGGATATAGAGAGCCAGAGCAATCCACTAGTAGCTCTGGACACTCAGATAGCTCGAGCTCCTCGAGCAGAGGAAACCTTGTTATTAGCTCTGCAAACTCGTCGAGTGAGATGCCATCGCATGAGATGAGGCGAAGGCTCTTCAAACAGGGAGCCCTGCAAAGATAAAAACAGGGGCATGGAAAATGTTCAGATTTTTTTTATAAAGCGAATATATAGCTACAGTTGTGCAGCTTAACAACTAACGACCGCTAAAATAAAACAATTCAACAAAAGGAATAGAGAACAGGGCATTGTGAAAGCGTTTGATCACAGATTCATGCTTGGACAATATTTACCTACAAATATATATGTTTCTTTTTTTTGCATTACTCGGATGAAATCAGGTGTCAGTTCAACCAAGTAAAGTCCACATTTCAAAGTTAAAATTAAGACCCTGATAAATGCCGCACGTGTGACACGAACACATGGCAACTCCGAACATTTTTTATGGCAAATTTGATAATGTGAGGATGTCAACTTTCTTTTTGATGGCAAGTTTCAGTTTTTTGGGGTTTTTTTTCCGGATGACAACTTTAGTTGTAAATAACGTCGGGGCGGGACAGCTTCGTGCCACAGGTGTGGCACTTATTATTTAGGTAAAATTATTCAAAGCATAAGTTGACCAACAAATTTCAGTTAGCGTCAGTATTCATCTCTTTAAGTCTGAACTCGTATTTGAAGTTCAGTCCATTTAACAGTTATCAAATAGTCTGAACTCATATCTGAAGTTCATCCATTTAACAGAATCGAATATATATTTTCTACACGTAGCTATCTCCCCTCTCTGAAATCTAAACAATTCCAAATTCCACAAACAATTATTATGGGCGACAGTCAACAAAAATATAACTATTATGGGCAGCTGAACAAAGAATTTTGTGTGTGCTCTGTATTTCCTAGAATATGTATTTTTGGTTCTGGTTTGCATTGTTTCAGAAACAAATTTTCTGGTTAAAGATATATGTGAAAACAATTGACATGATGATAAAAACCAAAGTTATATGTAAAATTTTGAATGTTAAGTGCAATTAACAGCATATACTATGTAGTAGCCAGAACCAAAAATCAACAAAAGATCAAGGGATGAAGCCATATGCCTAGGCTAGCTAACAAGGGAAAATCGTAAATTTAGATTTAAACGAAACACAAAAATAAACCTGAACGATAATAATAAATTAATACTTAATTAAGTGGAATTAACACGTGATCGAGTTTGTAGGTGCTCAACTCCTCGCTGAGGTACAGCAGGAACCCGGCGTCGCCGGCGTACTCGCCGCAGAACGCCTCGCACTGCCCCGCGCTGCGGCGCACGGCGTCGCAGGCGATCCCCTGGCGGTTGATGCGGGAGGAGAGATCCGCGTTGCCGCGCATGACGATGCGGCGCCATAGCGCGGGCTCGTCCCGCGCCGCGCGGCGCCAGGAGCTGCACACCTGGTCGGCGGCCATCAGGATGTCGATGTGGTCGAGTTTGTGGAAGACGGCCAAGATCGCGTCCAGCGGCATGTCCGCCCAGCTCCTCGTCTCCGCCGCCGCCTCCTTGCGGCGGCGCCGACGGGGCCCGCGACGGCGGCGAGAGGAGGAGGGCATGGCGTGGCGTGCGTTGGGAGGGAAAGGGTTTGGGAAGGCAGGATCCGAGTACTACTATTTGTTGCGTGTAACCGCCTAGGACTGGTCCTCCGGTGTGCCCTGTTCTCATGGCTTGCATGCATTGACTTTGCATGCGCGTAACTATGCATGGGAGTTTATTGCCTCGATTAAGGTTAATTTGGTGTGTCTTCAGGAGACTAAACTCGATGTAATCCACCAATATATGGTTATGTGATGTTTAGGGTGATTGTTGGATGGCTTTGCCTATTTGCCGGCAAATGAGACTCGAGGGGTATCCTACTCGCTTGTGATACTACCTTCTGGAGGTTGACAATGTTGTGCTCGGCGCTAACTACTTTACTGGTCCTGTTCATGCTAGAGATGAAAGTAACCAGTGGATCACAGTCATCTATGACCCGCAAGGCGACGAGCTGAAGTTTGTTCCTTGATGAGATGTGCCTGCTGATGAAGTTATGTATCTAGAGTAGGGTCATGAATCTGTCCAAACTGTCCTATCCAAGGACATTTCTAGAAGAAATCACCTTTCAATCGACTTAGAAGTGTTCCACTCGACACACTCGAAGACACTCGACCAAGAAGCGACCACTCGACCAAGCCCCAACCACTCGACGACCAGGAGACCTAAAGGCCCTCCGCATGCCAACGGTCGGTTACTAAGTAGTCTTTATGGTCATCATAACACTTTATTAGGAGCGTTACCAGTAACGCCCGACCTTAATGTATTTAAAACCCTGCGTAACTGAGGGCCGGAGGGGTCCGGCGAACTCTATATAAGCCATCCCCCTCCTCAGTGTAAAGGGTTCGCACCCCTGTAAACCATACACGCATAATCCAGTCGACCGCCTCCGGGCTGCGAGACGTAGGGCTATTACTTTCTCCGAGAAGGGTCTGAACTCGTAAACCTCGTGTGCTTACAACTTCTCCATAGCTAGGACCTTGCCTCTCCATACTTACCCCCTACAGTACTATCAGACTTAGAACCACGACAGTTGGCGCCCACTGTCGGGCAGGTGTTTTAGCGATTTGTTGGAGGAGTTGCGATCTTTTCTGATCCGAATCATCATGGTTTCTAGCGGAGTTTTGGTGGAGGGCCGCGAGATCCGTCTCGGCGCGCTCACGTTCATCGCCGACGACTCCGCTTGGCTTCAGGAGGCTCCGCTCGACGTGGACGCGCTCCCTGTCCGCGGGGTGACGCACTTTCGCGCGTGCGCCCGCGGCATCCTTTTGCGGCAACCGTCGACCCACTATCGGTTGGCTCCTGTGCTGTCCTCCCTCCCTGTTTCCCGCCGGCGCAAGCGCTCCGGTCGGTCGAGACTTCAGCGGTGGATGAGACACGCGGTGGCACGCCAGTCGGCCACCCCTCAAGTCGCGGCGATCGAGCCCGACGAATCCCTCTACGGCCTGTTCGATCTGTCGACTGGCTCTACAAAGACCGCATCCGAGTGCGACAGCAGTGATCCGGCGGCGGAGGTTCTGATGGTCGATGGACCACCCAGTCCTCCCGGTTTTCCCCGCACCGACGGAGGCGCGGGTGAAGGCGACCCGTCGCGTCGCCATGAGGAGTATCTCCCCGAGCCTCTCATGTCGCTGCAGAGAGAAGAACTTCGCCGCCGGAACATGGATGCACTGCACACTCCTATCGTCGGAGAAACCCCCGAGGCTCGTGCCTTGGAGGACGCGCGCCTGGCAAACTTGGTCGAGCGCACTCGACTGGAGAACCTCCAGCGAGCACTCGACGAGCGTGCGCGACAACGGGTTCCCGAATCCAGTCGACGTCAGCTGTTTCCGCCCCCGCGGGTATATCGAACTCCGATTCAGAATTTAGCGGCTGCAGCCCGTATAGCAGAGTCGATTCAGCCTTCCCAGTCGGAGGCTGGCAGAGGCTTGCTGCAGATCAGAGCGTTACTCCGGGCAGCAGGGGACCAGAATTCCGTTGTTTCTCAGTCGCGGAACAGGATTCACAGCAGATCGTTGCTGCAGACACAGTCCAGTTGGCTCATAGCCCAAGATCGCCCCCGAGGCGTGAGGGACGTTGGGACCGGCGTAATCAGTACGGGAACCGTGAGCAATATGATCACCGATTCGATCGTAATGATCGACGTCGAGTGCCCACCCCTCCCCCGAGGAGCGGGTTGTATGCGCCTCGACAGCAGGATGACAGGCGCCCTCGTAGTGTTGGGCGAGGGATTCCAGTCGACTCTAGGGAGCCAGGCTTTGATGCGAGATCCATTCTCGTTCAAGGTTTGGTCGACAGGAACAAAGCTCACCGAGAAGGTCACGACAGAGATGCACCTACCAGCAGCAAAGCATATGTTTCGGGGCCAGAGTGCTTTAGTAGAGCCATCAGGGCTGCCGTGATTCCTGCCAATTTCAGGTTGGCGACTGGAGTCAGCAAGTTCACTGGTGAGTCCAAGCCCGATACTTGGCTTGAAGACTACCGAGTGGCCGTCCAGATTGGCGGCCGCAATGATGAAGTGGCCATGGCACCTGCCTCTCATGGTTGAGGGCTCGGCCAGAGCGTGGCTAAACCAGTTAGCACCCAGCAGCATTTACACTTGGGAAGATCTCGCCCGAGTGTTTGTCACCACATTTGAAGGAACATGCAAGCGACCGGCAGGGCTGACGGAACTGCGGTCTTGCGTGTAGAAGCCGAATGAAACTTTGAGGGATTACATCCAGAGATGGATCACGTTACATCACACGGTAGAGAATGTGCCTGACCACCAAGCAGTCTGTGCCTTCAAAGAAGGCGTCAAGTACAGAGAACTGAATCTGAAATTCGGTCGGACCGGAGATATATCTCTGAACCGGATGATGGATATTGCCACCAAGTACACTAATGGTGAAGATGAGGATCGACTCAGGAGTGGCAAGCTCAAGTCAGTCGCTCAAGAAACCGGAGGAAATTCCAATCGGAAACAGAAGCGGAAAGCCGAGCCAGCTGCTCCTGGGGAAGCCTTGGCTGGAACCTAAGGAAAGTTTAAAGGAAAACCCAAAGGACCTTGGAACCCCAAGAAAGTTAAAGACCAGGACGGAAATGATGTGTTGGATTTGCCATGTCTCGTCCACACCAAGAAAGATGAAGAGGGTAATTTTATTTACCCGAAACATACCACTCGACAGTGTCGACTCTTGATCCAGCAGTTCCAGGGCAAGCAGCCCAAAGATAAGGAAAAGGAGTCGGACAAAGTTGAGGACAAGGAAGATAGTGATGATGGATACCCCCAGGTCAACTCCACCCTGATGATTTTTGCTGATGTTGAAAGCAAAAGTCGAATGAAAGTTATCAACCGAGAAGTGAATATGGTTGCTCCGGCGACACCCAGTTATCTGAAGTGGTCTCAAACTGCCATAACATTCGACCGGTCCGATCACCCAACGCACATCGCCACCCCTGGGAGGCAAGCTTTGGTGGTCGACCCAGTTGTTGAAGGCACTCGAATGACCAAAGTCTTGATGGATGGTCTATGGCGACTCAGATTTGGTGGTTAATCAGGTGATGAAGGAATGGGACGTCAGAAGTCCAGCCATGACTAGTTATTGCAATGCAGTGAGAAAGCTGGAGAAGAAATTCGAGGGGTTAGAGCTTCATCACATACCCCGACTGAAAAATCAAGCAGCTGATGATTTGGCAAAAATAGGTTCCAAAAGAGAAGCCATTCCCAGCAATGTGTTTTTGGAACACATCCACACGCCATCAGTTCAGGAGGATCCCTTCACTGAAGAGGCCCCGCAGCCAAAAAGTGCCACAGATCTGACTTAAGTTGGAGTTCCAGCTGTGGTCGACCTGATCATGGAAGTCTTAGTCATCACTCCCGACTGGACAGTACCGTACATCGCGTACATCCTAAGGAAAGAACTCCCAGAGGACGAAGAAGAGGCTCGACAGATCGTCCATCGATCCAAGGCCTTTACAGTCATAGAGGGACAGTTGTATAGAGAAAGCGCGACTGGAGTCAGTCAGAAGTGTATAACACCAGAAGAAGGTCAGATGATCCTTGACGATATCCACTCGGGGACCTGTGGTCATCATGCATCCTCTCGGACCATTGTGGCTAAAGCATACCGAGCGGGATTTTACTGGCCAAGGGCCAATGAAATGGCAAAAGAGATAGTCGACAAATGTGAAGGATGTCAGTATTACTCCAATATGTCGCACAAGCCCGCGTCAGCTCTGAAAACCATTCCACTCGTCTGGCCCTTCGCTGTTTGGGGGCTGGACATGGTTGGCCCACTGAAAACGGGCAGCAGCGGCTTCACTCATGTGCTAGTAGCAGTCGACAAGTTCACCAAATGGATTGAAGCTAAGCCTATCAAGAATCTTGATGCTTGCACTGCTATCAGTTTCATCAGAGAGTTGATATTCAGATATGGAGTTCCGCACAGCATCATCACCGACAATAGGTCAAACTTCGATTCTGACAAATTCAGGGCCTTTTGCGCCTCTCAGGGCACACGAGTCGACTATGCTTCGGTCGCTCACCCTCAGTCAAATGGACAGGCGAAAAGAGCAAACGGTCTAATTCTCAAAGGACTGAAACCTCGATTGATGCGCGACCTCAAGCACGCAGCAGGTGCATGGGTCGACGAGCTTCCATCAGTTCTTTGGGGATTGAGGACGACCCCGAACCGATCGACCGGAAGAACCCCATTCTTTCTGGTCTACGGAGCCGAAGCAGTCTTGCCGAGTGACATGCTTCACAACGCCCCTCGAGTCGAGCTCTACTCTGAAGAAGAAGCAGAACAAGCCCGGCAGGACGCAGTCGACCTCCTGGAAGAAGAAAGAGAAATGGCCATGATCCGATCCACCATCTATCAGCAAGACTTGCGTCGATTCCATGCCAGAAATGTGAAGAGTCGAGCCTTCCAAGAAGGAGACTTAGTCCTCCACGTGGATCAGCAAAAACCACACAAACTCGCTCCTACTTGGGAAGGCCCCTTCATAGTCACCAGAGTCCTCCACAATGGAGCGTACCACCTCTACAATGTCGATCGCCAGATTGATGAGCCACGAGCCTGGAATGCGGAGCTACTCCGCCCCTTTTATACTTGAATTCGAGCTCACTCAGATGAGATGTAATAAGAAAAAACTCTTGTAGTTTATTTATCAAAGACAAGGCGTAATAATGGTCACAGCGATTCCTATTAA